>NW_005187621.1:95183-111619 GCF_000239375.1 Pundamilia nyererei | reverse complement strand
AAACAGTTTAAATTTCTGGTTTAACAGTTTTCTTTTTGTTTTCTATTTTTTTCCTCTCTCTCTCTCTCTCTCTCTCTCTCTCTCTCTCTCTCTCTCTCTCTCTCTCGCTGTGTGTAGGTGTGTGTTTATCACAATAGTATCAAATAAATGCTGAAACCTAACCTCTGCAGTGTTACGGTTTACTGTCGTAGAACAGTTAACAAATTAACTTTAATTATTTAACTTCTGAATACAAATTGTGACAAAGATAGAAAGTGATGCCAACACCAGTGAAAAAAATAAATCACTGACTCAAATTTATTTTAAAACTTAAGGTATGAACACACACTCACTTACATGACTTTTTTGGAGGCTTTGACCACAGGCAGCAGCCTCAGAAGAGCTTCCTCTGAAGCAGAGTATTTCTTCAGGTCAAAAACATCCAGATAATTTTCTGATGACAGTAAGATGAAGACTAGAGCTGACCACTGAGCAGGAGACAGTTCATCTGTAGAGAGACTTCCTGAACTCAGGGACTGCTGGATCTCAACCACTAGAGAACAATCATTCAGTTCATTCAAACAGTGAAACAGGTTGAGGCTTTTCTCTGTGGACAGGTTCTCATTGAGCTTCTTCTTGATGTACTGAACTGTTTCCTGATTGGTCTGTGAGCTACTTCCTGTCTGTGTCAGCAGGCCTCGTAGGAGAGTCTGATTTGTCTGCAGTGAAAGACCCAGGAGGAAACGAAGAAACAAGTCCAGGTGTCCATTTGGACTCTGTAAGGCCTTGTCTACAGCACACTGGTAGAAGACTTTTTGCTTGTGTTTAATTCCAAACAGTTTAAATGACCAAGATTTCTTTTCTTCCAGCAGATTTACTCTGGAGTTGATGAAGGTCAGATGGACATGAAGAGCAGCCAGAAACTCCTGAACACTCAGATGGACAAAGCAGAACACCTTGTCCTGGTACAGTCCTCTCTCCTCTTTAAAGATCTGTGTGAACACTCCTGAGTACACTGAGGCTGCTCTGATATCGATGCCACACTCTGTCAGGTCTGATTCATAGAAGATCAGGTTTCTTTTCTGTAGCTGATCAAAAGCCAGTTTTCCCAGAGCCTCAACCATCTTCCTGCTGTCTGGACTCCAGGGTGGATCTGTCTCCGATCCTTCATCCTTGACCTTCTTCAATTGGACTTGCACCATCATGAAGTGGATGTACAGCTCTGTGAGGCTTTTAGGCAGATCACTGCTCTCATTATTTATTGTAAGAGAATCCAGAACTGTAGCAGTGATCCAGCAGAAAACTGGGATGCGGCACATGATGTGGAGGTTTTCTGATAACAAGATGTGGGAAATTATAATACTGGCCTGCTCCTCATCTCTGAATCTCTTCCAGAAATATTCATCCTTCTGTCGGTCATTGAACCCTCTGATCTCTGTCACTATGTCAACAAACTGAGCAGGGATCTGATTGGCTGCTGCAGGTCGTGTGGTTATCCAGACATGGGCAGAGGGAAGTAAATGGCCCTTAACTAGGTTTATCAGCAGCAAATGAACTGAGGTGGCCTCTCTAGGGTCAGTCAGGATCTTGGTGTTGTTGAAGTCCAGAGGAAGTCGACACTCATCCAGACCATCAAAGATGAACACAACCTGGAAGTCTTCAAAGCTGCAGATTCCTGCTTCTTTGGTTTCAGTAAAGAAGTGATGAACAAGTTCCACCAAGCTGAAAGTTTTCTCTTTCAAAAGATTCAGCTCTCTGAAAGTGAACAGAAATATGAACTGGATGTCCTGGTTGGCTTTGTCTTCAGCCCAGTCAAGAGTGTATTTTTGTGTTAAGACTGTTTTCCCAATGCCAGCCACTCCCTTTGTCAGCACTGTTCTGATTGGTTCTTCTCTTCCAGGTGAGCCTTTAAAGATCTTGTCTTGTCTGACTGTTTTTTCTTGCCTGTCTGATTTCCTGGATGCCATTTCAATCTGTCTGAGCTCATGTTCATCAGTGACCTCTGCAGTCCCTCCCTCTATGATGTACAGATCTGTGTATATCAGATTCAGAAGGGTTGGGCTTTCTCCTTTGGTGCTCGCCTCAAACGCACACCGGAGCTCCCTCTTTAGTTTAGATTTGAGTTCTGACTCACACTTTAGAGGACCATCTGAATGACAAAACAACATTATAAGATTATTTGACAACTTGTAGTCAATTGTTGACCTTCCAAAACATTTCTTTAATTCACTGGGAATCTGTGAGTCAATTAAGAAAGTATTCAGATCTCTTGTTTTTATGCCGTAAATTCATTTTAAATGAATTAAAAAACATCGACACACAGAAACAGTGTCTCATCAGATCCAAGAACCCCTTTCCTCTCTGAAGTATTACTGCTGGTTAACAACCTGAAGCGTATCTGACTTAAAGGAGTTTAAAAGATTCATTGGTAGAAATTGTGAGGTGGCACTTCCAGCAAGTTCTCTTTGAAAACAACAAGAGCTCTCATCGATCAGTGTATACATGTTTCTGTGTTAATGACAACTCCTCAGACAAACTATTGATATCCTACCTGTTGGTGAAGCCTCTTGAGTTGAATTGTCCATCTGTTTATATTCAGTAGGTTTCTCCATACTTAATCTATAAAAAAAGAGAGAAAACATGAAGCACATTAAGTACTGGAGATGTTTTGGCATAATGCATAGTTGCATATTTGAAAAAGCCTACACACAGCATATCAGCACAAAAAGCTAATACCAACTATCACTCACAGTGGTGGAGGGGTGATGGTGTGTGCTTGTTTTGGCCACCTTGAAGTCACTGAATCAAAGTCAAAGTCCAATTCTCAACCTGACCGAGAAGAGAGCTGTGCACAAACAAGTGTCCACAAACATCAATAAACTGAATAAACACTGTAAAGAAGAATTGGCAGAAAATACATAAAATATTTACTTTAAGTTATTACTGCTTAACGTTTTTCTATAAGTTGAAGCATAGGATGTAGTTTTTCACACACTGTGTCTGCATTTTGCCTTATATGACATAACATGTCATTTGATTTTTATCTCCAGTTGTTTTTATCTGGCAGATTTCATAACAAGGTTATTATTTTATTTCATGTGAAGAATAATGACCAACATTATGAAATAAATACCTATGTCATGCAGAATTACTGCATAAATACATGTCATACCAGAGTAATAAACACAATAGTATCATCAAAATACTATGCACACCAAGAAAAGAAGTCAAATTTAATATTTTAGAAATATGTCAACATCTGATTTCAACTTAGATAATCAAAGTATGATTATATTTAAAATATATTAATTTTAAGTATTATAATTAATTATCTTAAAATGGTTTAGATAATTTTAGACAGAGGTTAAAAATATCCACTTTTGTTTGGTCAAACCCAGTTTGGCTGTGTAACAAATGCACCACATGTTGCAACAACCGCTCCAAGTATTGGCACAAACTGTTAAAATTACTTCCTCTTGGAGGAGAGCCAACAGTATTTATTTCGAGTAAGAGGCCTGCATATTGAAACTATATCTGCAGGAGATAACAAATGATCATTTACAAAGCTCAACCTGTCCTCCATCTACCTTTTCTTCTGTGTTTCTACAACAGGCTGACTGATTCAGTCATCCATTCAGATCCAACACAGCTTAAGAATTATAGGCCTATCTCTAAACTCCCATTACTGTCAAAAATTCTGGAAAAAGCAGTTGCTGATCAACTTACTGCTTTTTTAGAAAAACGTGACATGTATGACAAATTTCAGTCTGATTCCGTAAGTGTCACTCAACAGAAACCACATTAACCCCTTAGCAGTCCTACAAATTTACAATTAGTCCCCTAAACCATCCAATGTACCGTGGGCGGTACGTCCGACTGCTAACAGGTTAATTAAGGTCTCTAGTGACATTATGATGTCAGCTGACTCCGGAGCATCCACAGTCATGGTTTTGCTGGACTTAACATTTGCCTTTGACACTGTTGACCATACCATCCTGATTAACAGGCTCCGGGACATAGTCACTGTCAGTGTGTCCGGTCTTGCGCTGGAGTGGTTTCAGTCATACCTTTCCAACAGATCTTTTAGTGTCTTTGCAAATCAGTTTATGTCACACTCTAAGGACCTGACATGAAGGGTCCCACAGGGTTCAGTTCTGGGACCGATTCTTTTTCTCCTGTACATGTTACTCGTAGGACTTATAATTAGGCAGTTCCCTAATTTGTCTTATCACTTTTATGCTGATGATATTCAGCTCTACTGCTCTTTTAAGCCGATGGAAGTCCATAAAATGTCCTTTTTTCATAAAATGTTTAGCTTCCATTAAACAGTTTCTTGGAGAAAACTACTTGCAGTTGAACTCTAAGAAGTTAGAAACATTAATTATTGCCCCTGAAAGCCAGATAGCTATAATCAAAAAGCATCTTGGTTCTCTTGGATCATCTGTTCACCCGAGCCTCAGGTATCTCATGTTGTTTTTGATTCTGCCATGTCTCTACAGCAACACTCTAGATTAATTAGTAACTGCCTTTTTCAGCTATGAAATATTTCCAAACTGTGAACTTTTTTTTGTCTAAATCAGAGTTAGAAATGATTACCCATGCTTTTATTTCTTCTCACTTAGATTATTGTAACAGTCTTTTTCTTTGTTTGAGCAAAAGGAATCTTGACCGTCTCCAGTTAGTCCAGAATGCTGCTGCAAGGCTTTTAACTAAGACACGAAAAAGAGAGCACATTACACCAGCGTTATGCTCATTACACTGGCTTCCAGTACATTTTAGAATTCATTTTAAAATCTTAGTCCTGACTTTTAAAGCTTTGAATCATGACGCTCCTGCCTATATTTCTGATCTTTTAGAACCTCACACTCCCTCTCGCAGCCTGAGATCATCTAATCAAAGGCTGTTGGTAGTTCCCTGAACATGTCTTAAAACCAGAGGTGATAGATCTTTTAGAGCGGTGGCCCTCAGGTTGTGGAATTCTCTCCCTCCATCTCTATGCTGCCTGGATTGTATTTATTCTTTTAAACATCATCTTAAGACTCACTTATTTAGACTAGCTTTTAATTAGATTTGCGCTGTATGTTTGATTGTACCGTATTATGTTTATCTGTTTTATATTATTGTGAAGCACTTTGTGTTTTTTATCCTGTGAAGAGTGCTCTATATAATCAATAAAGTAAAGTAAAGTAAAGTAAAGTAAAGTAAAGTCATCAGTAAGTGGATCTGCAGCAACAATGACTGAGTAACACTTCTGCTGCTCTGATTCTTGGATTGTACACACACACACACACACACACACACACTGAGTGAGGACACCACCTTGAGAAAGGGTAGGATGGGGAGCTCTAGAGTTTCATAATCAGATAACTCTGTTCTTGCAATAACTGAAAGTTACTGTGACGGTCTGTGGTTGTGCAACTTTGTGCTTTTACAAATGTTACACAACTATTTTTTTCTGATCTGAGCTGGTGATCTGAAATAGATCAACAGCTTTAAAAGTTATGTAACACCATGTATTGTTTTATAACTTCTAAAGTTACAATAGAGTTTTAGGACAAACCTTAAACTTCATTTTCATTTTCAAATCCAGCTGTAACATAACATTGTACAAAAAGTAGCCCGTGAGATTCCCTTAACTCTCTTATTACCCAGCAACTAAGCATCTTTTCAAGTACAGGTATACCTACACTGACAAACAGCACAAAATAGATCCAGAATTGAATAAGTGAGCAAAGAACAGTCCCGATACATTAAAAAATAAGCAGGAGTAATCAAACATGCAGCAAATCAATCAATAGGATAATGAAGCGCAGGTGAAGACAATCAGACAGAGCAGACACAAAAGAAAGCAGTAAAACGAAGGTTTTCAGTAAAACATGAAATAACTAAAAGACAGGTAACACAGGATAATAACAGGAAAGGGACAAACATTCAGAAAAAAATTAAAAAGGTAAGAAAACAGAACAGAAGCATAAAAAAACAAGAACAATTATAAAACAGAGAAAATATGAAAACTGTGAAAAGTTGTAGAGTAGAAAAAAGGAACTATTCAAATAAAACAGAAGAATTTCAAGAGAGTAGAAATTCTCAGGTCTTTAGATCGAAGCTTGAAGGCAGTGACAAAAAACAACAATGGACTCCTCACACATTGGTGAAAACTAAACACACACTGAAGTGGATGTAAATGTCAGTCGCCTTCAGCCCACATTCACAGGTCCAGCTCTGACTCCCTTAACATGAACTACAGAGCTGTTAATGAGAAAAACAAAACTGTCTTCATTACCGTCACATGGAGCTTCCCCCGGAGACCATCATCTGTAACACCGAGTTCTGGCAAGGGAGGCTAAACGTTATAATAAGGAAACACCCAAAGAGGCATTTTTGGGGGAAGTTTTGCAAAATCAGTCCATTTAAAATCTTGAAATCACTGTTTTGTTACTGAAGGTAGTTTAGTTTGAGTTGTTTTTGGCTGAGCTGTGCCCTTAATCACTGATGTGCAGGAAACAGGATACACCACTCAAGATTTCGGTAAATCTTGGTTTATTTTCCACAAATCAACCAATCAATAAAAAAAAATAAAAAAATGTTAAAACCCACAGGAAACACAAAGAAGCAGAAAACACTGTAAGTATAGATGATTTTTAGACTGTAATTCTGTTTTGTTTTCAAGTTTAATTGACTTGGAAAAAAGTCCAAATGTAACACACTAGAAGTTCATCTCTTCCAATTACAGGTATGTAGGAATATTTACAAGAATACCAAAGTTGAGAGTAAGTGAACATTTTTTGGAACATTACTGTTATCCACCAAATCAATTCAACATCATAGGAAATAAATGAAAGTGTCTAAATATTTAAGTAAAGCCAGTAATGAATCTTAGAGTGTAGTTTTACAAGAACAGAGAGACAAACCATCAACTTCGAATCAGACACATTTACAATTAAAGAAGATGTTTGTTAAAATTATTTTCAATCACATGGTGGAGAGAGGCAACACAGTGGCACGGTGGTTAGCACTGTTGCCGCACAGCAAGAAGGTCCTGAGTTCAATTCCACCATCAGGCCGGGGTCTTTCTGTGTGGAGTTTGCATGTTTTCCCCGTGTCTGTGTGGGTTCCCTCCAGGTACTCTGGCTTCCTCCCACTGTCCAAAGACATGCAGCTTGTGGGGATAAGTTAATTGGATAATCTAAATTGCCACTAGGTGTGAATGGTTGTCTGTCTTGTGTGTTAGCCCTGCGACAGACTGGCAACCTGTCCAGGGTGTACCCCGCCTCTTGCCCTATGACAGCTGGGATTGGCTCCAGCGCCCCTGAGAGAGATTTTCTTTGTTCTTAAAACAGGAGAGTCTCGCCGTAATGTGCCTTGTAGTCAGGCTCAGGTTTTTTTTATGTGGACACTGAAGAATGAAACTAAAAAACTGGCCCTGCTGCTGCATTCCTGCTACATTTACTGACTGACTCTTTAAACACACTCATATTTAATAAATGCACCGCATGAAAGTTTTTAGCTATTTCCCCCAAATTGATAACATTCACAAACACTAATGTTGCATGGTTTGGTAAACCATTCCAGATGATAATAGTCACATGCTTAAAATGCCCTGTCTTTGGATTTGGAGTATTGCTAAGCTTTGTACAGGGTGGGCCATTTATATGAATACACCGTAATAAAATGGGACTGGTTGGTGATATTAAAGTCCTGTTTGTGGCACATTAGTATATGTGAGGGGGCAAACTCCTCAAGATGGGTGGTGACCATGGTGGCCATTTAGAAGTCGGCCATCTTGGATACAACTTTTGTTTTTTCAATAGGAAGAGGGCCATGTGACACATCAAACTTATTGGTAATGTCACAAGAAAAACAATGGTGTGCTTGGTTGTCATCATCTAAACAGCTGACTCTGTCTTATTGTTTCATTGCATAGTTAATTGTTGTTTTCACTTTCTTCTCACAGTCAACCATCCACATGTGAGGCTTTCTAGGAGCAAATTGAAAATCAAGGCTGCAGTAACATAAATGGTATAGGCAAGTCTGTCCTTCACCCCTATGTTTCTCCATCTTTCCCCCTCAGAAACAATGCCGTTTAGGAGCTCAAATATGTTTACAAGTTCTAACAGTGAATCACTCAGAATACAGATTTTTCCTCCATTGTTTATATTAGAATTAGAAGTAATTACTATTATTATGCTATAGCTATTATGGTGCTACAGGTGTAATAGTGTATAGTGCTATATAAACTAGATAACTCACATAAAACTTTTTCTTTGCATTCCTTTTTGCTACAAAGCTCTCATTTCTTGTCATCTTGATATTATAAATCAGCCACACCCCTAATCAGTTTACTGGAGCCAATCCCAGCTATCATAGGGTGCTAGGTGGGGTACACCCTGGACAGGTTATCAGTCTGTCACAGGGCTAACACACAGAAACAGACAACCATTAACACCTATGGGCAATGTAGAATTAGAATTTTATTATTATGAACTTTAAGTAATTTCAATTTCAAACACCTTGTAGTCCCACACTTGGGATATTTTGTCTTCTGCATTTAACCCATTCACTCAGTGAATCAGTGGGCAGCTACCAATCCAGCACCCGGAGAGCAGGATTTGAAACCCCGATCTTCTGATTATGGGGGAACCACTCCACCTACTGAGCTATCCCTGCTCCCTGCTTTGCTGATTATTTTAATTATACTTAAATTTCGAGGAATTCCCCTGTAAAAAGGTACACTTCAACCACAGCAAGATCCTTGTTAACTTAATTCAGTACAAAGGACTAGATGTTACAGTCCCTGATAATGCATTGCTTTAGATGGAGAGCCTCTTGAGGGATGACTGTTTGGCAGCAGCACACATCGTTGTGTGCCTCAACTTTTGGTCTTTTACCCAGGCTAATCTGCCATTTCCTTCCTTGGTCAGGTTTAGGGATTAGAGATCTGATCTAGATTGTAATTTTAAAATTTGGGACACATCGTCAGTAGTGGCCCTTGGATTCATCGGGTGTTTCGGCCATTGTCACTAGACACCCTCATCAAGGAGGCCCTGCCAGGGTTGATCAGGCCCTGGAGTGTGTCACTGGTTTATGTTAAATTGTTATTTATCTTCTTCTTTTTTCTGTTTAGTTTCCTACAGTTTACTTTCTATCTATTCACTGCAACTGAGAAATAATACTTACCACGTTAGCATTTATGGAGCCTAGCTTCTTTAAAGGGATAGAAAAGGTGATAGAGAAAAGTAAGACAAAAGGGACAAGATAGGAGAGAGCAGAGAGGAGAGCCAGAAGGGGGGTGCCCGATCTGGCTTCCCACACCTCCCCGCCAGATCGGGCTGTACACTCTACCTCCCCACTGCCTCCCAGAAAAGGGAAGAAGAGCAGAGGGGAGAAGAGCGGAATATTTCTTTTGTCTCGCGGTTAGCTGACTGCCTTAGCTGCCCGAGTGATGTCAGCCCTTTTTAACCATAGCCAGTAACTGGTCCTCTCAGCAGTGTTGGCTAGTTCTCTTATGGCCTGCCATTGCGCCTGTCCTCTGATCCCAATCTCTCTAAAGCTGGGCATACACTGTGCAATTTTTTCAGTCGCGTTATTCAGCTATTCTGCTCAAACTGCACGATTGACTCGCAGGGGTTAGAAGTTCGCAGGTCACGATGCAGGGTCTCATACTATACAGCCCGATGCTCTGATGCGACCTGAGTGCTCACACTGTGCGTCCTTAAAATGAAGGTTACAACAGAAAATCTGTCGCTCGCTCTCCCTTTCTCTCCCTCGCTGTCTTTCACTCACACAGACACACCACCACCATCAACTTTGCTAAATTGCTAATGAAAAACATTGATCAGGCAGTTGTGATTGAGCAGCAATGTAGATCCAACTATTTTCACGGTTGTTGTGATAATTTTGTGAGGTCACATCGAAAAGGCTCAGATGAGCTTTCCAAAGTTCTACAAGTTGTGCTTCCATCGCTTGTGCCCAGATCACATGCTGCACTACTCCTTCTTTTTCACCGACATTTATGTGTTTGTGCGTGCGCAGTGTGAGCGGCTGCAGTGACACCCTCACGACGGTCGGGAGGATTTCAAACAGAGACCAAGCGATTAATGATCGGGAGCTGGTCGTAAGGTGTTAATCGCTTCTCGTTACCCCACATATACTACACGATGCACGACGCACGATGAAGGCCAAACTTGGGCCGATCACCAAAACGGTCGCACGACTCAAAAACCGGCTCAAAATGGGCCAAAAATCACACAGTGTAAGCCCAGCATAAGCATTTTTGCTGTTGTACTGGCAACAAAGCCCCTGCACCCCACTTCCACCGGGTGCACCTTGATGTTCCAGCCTCTATCCTCTACCTCAGCTGCCAAGTTGGCATACCGCAGCTTCTTACACTCAAATGCTTCCTCAATTGCTTCCTCACATGGTACCGTCAGCTCAATGACGTACGCAAGATTTCAGGAGTTAGACCAGAGGACGAGGTCTGGTCGCAGAGTTGTTGTTACGATCTCTGTGGGAAAAATTAGCCTCTGATCCAAGTCCACTTGCATCTGCCAATCCCTGGCAACCTTCAGCGGGCCCAGGCCTGGGGTTGAGGGGCTTGTCCTCGGCTTGTCTCCTTCCTGGGCAAATGTTGATGAAAACTGACGCTCCTCTTGATTCATGAAAGGTGAGCGTTAATGGATTTTCTTTTGCACTCAAATTTCTCAGCTAGACACCTGAGAACCTGGTTGTGTCTCCATGTGTATTTGCCCTGAGTAAGGCTATAATAAATAATCAAGATTTATTTGTGACTAATATGATTTTGAATGTTGATTATATTAGCTTGGATGATCCAAATCATTGTTGATCTGATTTATTTATTTCACAATTTAAGTGGTGAAGATTTTGCAACAGCTAAAATTTGACAATAAGATAACTTATGATTTAGGAAAACTCAGTTTACTCACATTAGATATTGTGTCATTGCAGTTGTTGAGAGAGATTAAGAACACCTTCAGAGATCATTTCAAACCACTACACCAACATCCAGAGTTTTAGTGTAGGTTTTGGAAAATTTCCTGTGTCTGCATTGGTGTTCTTCAGGTCAGTTAGTGCAGAGATGTAGCAGGCTAACTGGGAGCTCTGTAAAGTGACCATGAAAGATTACCTGTATATTTGGTCTGTGATGGAATACCTTCTCATAGAGTGCACATGTGCCTCTCATCCAGTGAACTCACACATTTCAAATCAGATGAAAATGTGAAGTGATGCTGGTAAAATCACGGGCAAAATACAGATAATGTGCACAACTTTCAAATAAGCAAGAGCAGTTCTTTAGGACATTTAAATTGTCATTCTATGATTACCAGAAGGTGAATCATATTATCAAATACAGTGAAGACTATTGTATGTGTGCATGCATACAAGATTACACACAAAGCATCACATTTGAGCTCTCAGTATTAGCAGAGTTAGTTTTTTTATTTGCAATTTCCATTTTTATTTAGTTTTACATTTTGTTTATTGGTGGTTCAGTTTTTAGCACTGCCACCGAAAACCAAGAACGTCCTGGTGTTCAGATCCACCAACTATCTATTGCCCCTCAGTGCGGAGGTAAACTTTGCAATACATTTTTAGTTTTGTAAATATAAAATAATCTTTTGCTTTTTGTATTTGTCTAAAGTTTAGCTATACTTCACTGTACTTACAAAACGTTGCACATGCATTCTGGTATAATTGCAATAGCAGATAGGTAATCTGCGGTGCATTTGGATCTTAAGAGGTGTTTTTGAAAGAATGTCTTACATTGACGTTGCCTTTCGTCATAAAAGATCTTGCTATAAAGCATTAATTCATGAATTACATTATTCATTATGAAATACATGGGACTGTGTAATCATCACTGGGTGTGTCATTTCTGTTTTAGTTAGTGTTATTTCAGGTTTCAGTTTTATTTTATACTGTTTTCCTGCAGGTGACCACAATGCGGCAACAAGACTGAATTAAGACTAGAAACCTGCACCATCATCTCATCTTTGCAGCTCTCAGTTTGGAAAGTAGACCTACACAATTGTCTCAAAGGTAAAATCTTCTGTTGGATAATTTATTAGTGTGCATAGCCACCTCTGTTAGTTTTTAACAAACAGATGACACGTCAGTTGTCAGCAGAAGTGAAGAGAGGACAAAATGTAAAAGTTGAGAACTTCAGAATCTGAGGTTTGTCCAGATTTGTAGAGGGACAGATCAGATTTAATTTTGTTTATATCATGCTCAGTCTTTCAAAACAAGAAAAGGCAGGATTCATACTGATTCCACAAAAAGACACAAATGTGAAATTAGCTAGCTAACATGTTAGAGAGCTACAGGATGAAAATTATATGTGAAGAGATCCGCTTTTTTAAAATATAGCTACATGCTTGTATTTACATCTGTGACCATCTGAGGGCAGTAAGCACTCATTAATCAGTTCCTCTTTACTGACATCAGTGTTTCTCTCAGTTTAATAATATCCGTTTTCAAATATGCAGTGTTATCACACTGATTAAGTTCATTATTCCAACACTGAAATGAACTTCATCATCTCAGCTGAACTGAATTTCAGAGTAACACAGCATACTGAGGCTACATCCACACGTACATGGGTATTTTTGAAAACTGAGATTTTCAGTTTTTGTTTTTTAAAAAAAATCCCGTCCACATGTAAACGCAAAAATGAAGGAAAACGCTGCTAGGAACATGCCAAAGCTAACCGTGTAGAAATGTTGGCCAATCTGTGTGGAGGCACAGTAACTGTGTGTGTATATGTAAGCATTTAAACACTGCAGAGAGTAAAATTAACAGTAACAGTATTTTGTCTAAGTCCACCATCGTAGAAATCCATTTCACCGAAACAATAATGTGGCGCACAGTGTGAAATCAAAAAAGGCGCAATCCTTTGAAGCTGCGTTTTCTCCGTTTTCCGCGTCCACACGCAAACGCAAAAACTGAGTTTTCGAAAATCTCCACCCTGCCAGGAGCTTTTAAAAATCTCAGTTTTCAGTGCCGTTTACGTTTGGACGAAAGGTGCAAACGCATAGAAAAATCTGCGTTTTCAAAAATACACGGGTACGTGTGGACCTAGGCTGATATTCAACGTGAAGCTTTGACAGAAAAACAGTTTAAAACATCAACTGATTGAATCCATGAATCTAAAACTGTGTTTCTGAGTGAAAAAACAGACATGTATAGACTGAACTATCTGTTCAACAATCAGAGTGTTACAGGACACTAACAAGACACTCTTTAAACTAAACTACACACAGACGCACTGAGGAACCACATGAGACTGTAAATCCAGGATACGCAGCTTCAGTGAATGTGGCGTTGAAGGTGTGGAGGTGAATCAGAGTGTCAGGGGAGACTCTGTAGAAGGACAGAGTGCCAGCAGGACAGTCCACATACACTGCTACTCTGTTTGAGACAGAGGAGGAGGAGGAAATGGATGTCTTCTGGTTATTGTGCCAAACACAGTAACCATCATCTCCAGAGCAGAACAGACTCCAGGACTTATTATTCTTTCCAAACACACAGTCTGTATGTTTCCCCTTCTTTCTGATTGTTCTGTAACTCACTGATATATAAACTCTTCCTCTCCACTCGACCTCCCAGTAACAGCGACCAGTCAGACCATCTCTACACAGCAGCTGAGGATAATCAAATCTGTCTGGATGATCAGGATATGACTGATCCTCCTCCACACATGTCACCTTCCCGTTGTTGTCAGACAGTTTGAGATTTCTGTGTAGTGCGTTTGTGTCGATTGTGAGTTGACAGGAATCTGATGGAGAGAACAAACACAATCCAGCTGCAGTTATTGATGGTAAATGGCCTGTATTTATATAGCACTTTTACTAGTCCCCCCCAGGGACCCCAAAGCGCTTTACACACCCAGTCATCCACCCATTCACACACACATTCACACACTGGTGGAGGCAAGCTACAGTTGTAGCCACAGCTGCCCTGGGGCGCACTGACAGAAGCAAGGCTGCCATATCACGCCATCGGCCCTTCTGGCCAACACCAGTACGCGGGAGGTGAAGTATCTTGCCCAAGGACACAACAACCTAGACTGTCCGAGCCGGGGCTCGATTACAAGGCGAACTCCCAGCTCTTGAGCCACGATCGCCCATTGATCCATCATCTGTTCATTGATTGACTTTTTGATGATGAATTCTGACATCAGAGATGTGAATGAGTGATGTGACAGTTTGAAGATGGTTGAATGTGTGCTGCTTTGTTTTCATGAATCACATTAAAAACACACTTACACTTCCTCAGACCTGGTCTCAACCATCGGACTCCAGCAGGCTCCACCCTGAAAGGAGGAGGGGGGGTCAGACCAGCACAGTCTCTTTCAGCATGCACACATGGACATTACATCGCTCTCATACACATACTGTTAGACAATGATAAAGGAAAAGTCCAACATTTTGACACATACACTTGAAGAAAATGTCTAACGTTCAAAAGAGCAAAAATCATAATCACATGACATCATAACCTCCATTATTAAGCATATGTTCAGGGAGCAGTTGACACATGCCACAGTCAAAATTCAACACACTGACATACAATCAGGGTGTCAGGGAGTGGTTGCATATAGTACATGTAAAGGCTGTACTAAATGCAAACAATGATGAAGCATAGGTACAGACCAGCCGTCAGTGTAAGACACATTTTGGGCTAATGCAGCAGTTATCATAGCACACACTGCTTTCTGCGTGAAAGAGGCCTTTAGGTTTCAATTAGAGTTTTTTTTTTTTTAATCATAAAGTGTGCCTTACAAGGGTAGCCTCTGTTTCCTGCTGGGATGGCTCCCTAGCAGGCTCTCCGAGGGTGCAGACGAGGGTGAATCAAGGACCAAAAATATTGTACGAGTTCAAATCTCAGTGACCAAAAGAAACCAAAAGAAAAAAAAACCCAAAAGAAAAACCACATACTTTTTTCTTTTGTTTTGAGTGAATTCCCCCTTTCTTATTGCTGGAAAAATGAACCACATGAGCCAATAACAAAATTATAAGGCAACATGTAGTATTTGGTTACTGAGGAAAAGGTAAAGTGCTTTTTTTTTTTTTTTTTTGCAAATCTGTTTTTATTAGCATTTTTTCCTTTTTAACAAACAGAACATACTTAAAGGACATTGTATAGTAATCATAGAAAGTAAAAGGAGGCAGTGGAGGAGTTACATTGAGTAGGAGATTAGTTCAGTTGCAGAAACCTTATTCCAAGTAAGAATTTAATTATAAAATAAAATACTGTAGTTTAAGATTCCTATGTGATACCAAAACCTTCATGTTAAAAATTTGTTGAAACTAGGACGTTTGTCCAAATAAAGGACAGTAATAATAGTGCAGTACAGTCCTCAGGAACCTTGTAACCTAATACTTTTTGTAGAGTATCACCCACTGTTTTCCAGAATGAGTGAATTTTAGAGCAAGACCAGAAGATGTGAGAGTGGTTAGCTGCCACTTCACCACAGTTTCTCCAACAAGGCTGCTGTGTGCCCAACTGCCTACTCTTAATGTGAGGAGTGATAAAAAAAACCTAATAAAGCATTTCCAATTAAATTCCCGCCACTGTAGGGAATTTGTAGATGTTTGAAGTGAGCCACATACCTGGTACCATATTTCATCTGTAATTGATAGTTTTAGTTCCTCTTCCCATTTTTGTCTTTACATATAATGAGGTAAATTTTTGGTTCTTCATCAAATTGAGGTATAATTTAGATACTAGTTTGGTAGTTTTTTGTTGGCAGGCATCACACATCATTTCAATTAAAGGGTTAATCATCTCAGCCTCAGCTATCTCTTTATTGTAATAATCTCAAAGTTGTAGATATCAAAACAAATTCTGTTTTTTCAATTCAAACATGTCTTTAAGCTCTTGAAAGCTCCTAACTTTGTCCTTTCTGGTAATTAAACAGAAAGCAGTTAGGCCCTCGTTGGTCCACTCTTTGACAGCCTTGTCATATTGTCCTGGTTTAACACTATTGCACAAGGCTATCCATCTCAACTTTTTGTTGCCACCTTTCAGTTTTAAATGTTAGAGTACCACGTTTGAAGTGAAAACTGGGTTATGGGGTTGAGTTTTGATTTAACAATATCAGGTAAGGTATCTTCTCCTAACAGTGTTTGGACATTATAATCCGTGCTATATTGTGTCTCAATCTGTTTCCACTTTGCAGTGTATTAATTATCACACCATAGGCATAGAGAATGTAATTGTGCTGCCTGAAAATATAATTAAAAATTAGGCAAAGCCATACCCCCTTTGTCCTTTGGCAACTGCAGAGTGGAGAAGCGTATTCTTGCCTTTTTGCCTCCCCATATGAATCTCAACAACATTTTATCCCAGGCCTCAAATTATTGAGATGGAATTTCAGCTGGCAGTGCCTGAAAAATGTACAGCAGCCTTGGCATTATATTAATTTTTTATTAAAAAAA
>NW_005187621.1:68528-95126 GCF_000239375.1 Pundamilia nyererei | reverse complement strand
CAGAACAATGAGGTGACTGCTGTCTCCAGGTAAAAAACAGGAGTGATGCACCTGCTGTCAGAGCTGCAGGTATCAGGCTGTGATGTTCTCCTTTATAGTGGACAGAAATTTTTGGAGTGGCACAAATAATTTGTGTGGCATCTTATTGAATGCAGAACAGCTGATTGTTATGCAAATAGTTTGAAATGGTTATAAATAAAAAGGGTAAAAGGTAAATGGCTGCAAATAACTTTGTTTGCGAAACGTGTGCATAGGATTTAAAAATTGACAATTTATATTTGCATTTAAAGTTATGAAATATGATTCATTAAACATGTGTGTGGTTGTTACAGTAATAAATATAACTTTTTCTACTCTGCTTTTATGTTTTTTGTGTGATTTTAGATCAATTGTGTTAATACAGTATGTCAAAATGAAAACATAACAGTAAATTCAGACACATGAGGTTGTGCTGAAAAGGATGATACCAAACAAGGCAAAGTAAATATTTTTTAAAGGTGAAATGTAGAGGGAAAATCAAAAGTACTTAAAAATGGCCAATTATACCCTGGACCCCAGGGGGTTAGACATAATGCAATAGTTACTTTTCAAGTAATTAATTACGTTTAGAATCCTGTAACTCGGTTACTAATTCAGTTACTTTTTTGAAGAAGTAAATAGTAACTATAATTAATTAATTTTTCAAAGTAACTTTCCCAACAGTGGTTCTTAGCAAGATGGGGTTTAGTTTCTCCCAAAATACCTGATACCATTACACAGGGAACTTGTCACTGCCTGGGGTTTTGTTGGATTTCTCTCTCCTGATTGCCTTGTTCAGTTCTTCTATTGTGATTTCCTTAGTAAGTACTTCGTTTCGGTTTTTCCCGATGCTGGGTAGATCTAGTGAGTACAAAAAAATTTCTTATTGATTGTACATCTACAGTTCTTTCTTGCAGATAGAGTTTCTGGTAGTAATTGTTATCTGTTTCTTCTGGTTCAGTTTCCAACTCTTGAGTTAAGGAGTTTCTAATTTTGTGTATTGCTGTATCTATCTGCCGTTTTCGCAACTAATAATTTGGTGGATTTAGGGCCCAGTTCGTAGTAATTTTGTTTCAAATATCTTGCCTTTCTTTCCACTTCCTGATTCAATACATTTTCTATTTGTATTTTAACCTCTAAAAATTGTTTCTGTATTATGAGGTCCTTTTTAGTCCTGAAAATTTGTGCGCACTGAGTGCGGAATTGAGTAATGTATGTAATCCCTTTGTGAATGGTGCAGTAATCTCCAGACATCCACTAGTCCCGTTTCCTCAAGTGTCAAGTTTAAGTGTCTGTTTATATGTGTTTTGTATCTAGTTTGACTAGTTGTGTCAAAATTATAATTCAGTATTACACTGAAGTGTCCTGCATAAATACAAAGTCAAAGAGATCTTTAAAGAAAGTTTTGGGGCTATTGGGTGGTGATTATATAAAGACAAGAGTCAAAATACTATTTTAAGTTTTGCCCTTCACAATGATGTACCGTCCTTCTTTATCTTTTATTTCTTTAAAGAGGTCAAACAACAAATTGTTCGCCATAAGAATGGCCACCCCTCTTTTATGGCTGTTGATATGGGAGCTATAATATGTTTTACTATATCCAAATTTCTATAATTTCCATTGTGGTGACAAATGAGTTTCCTGCAGAAAGATTATATTCTTATTTTATTTTTCAATTTTTTTAAACTTTTGATTTGATTTCCCAGACCATTAACATTAAGCAACATTATTTCCAGACACTATGACATAGTATACTGTTGTGAAAATGAAATAATCCTCCACCACTGACCTTTAAAACAAACGAAACCTAAACCGAATCGCGGCAGAACTAATAGATGAACAATTAAAGAAAGCTGCAGAATCCAAAACTTGAACAACACTGCAGTATGACTCCCAATATGAAGTAAATGAGACACCCCCATACAATTATGAGAGAGAAAGCCTCACAAAAAGTGAGGGCCCTCTCTTAGAATCAGTGAGAACCACGATCTGAGTCACACTCATCCTATCTTAAGTTGTTGGCTACCTCAAAGTAGAGCGATTATATACAACTTGAACTGTAAAGAACATTAATTATTCGGGAGAGCCAGATACCTATTTGTAGTTTTCTGTCCCCACACTGATAGAGTATCTATAAAGTGTCATGGTTGGCTGTGTGGCAGGCAGGCAAGCAGGAGTGGTGGACCCAAAATGGAGAACTCAGACACGGAAGTGAAACTTAAAGCGGAGCTTTATTGTTGGGAAAACCTCGTACTAACTAAACTCACCAAAAGACAAACAAAAGTCTGAACAGAGGAACTGAGTACTGAAACACTGGAAAAGAAATACTAAACTGGAGCAGGTGACTAACAGTGTTGGGGAGTAACGGAATACATGTACCGCCATTACGTATTTAAAATACAAAATATGAGTAACTGTATTCTGTTACAGTTACCGTTTAAAAAGGTAGTATTCAGAATACAGTTACTTTGTTGAAATAAATGGATTACACTGGGGTACTTTTCTGTTTCATTTTGTCGCGGGTCAGGACTGTTTGGGTTTTGTTTGACAGCTAAGTTCTGTTGTTCCAGGCGGCAGCGTTACGGTTGCCATGGTTACAGGGCGACGCTCTCTCTCTCTGCGACTGTGTGTTTCCTGGGTGAGAGAGCGCCTTTTCGTTGTTGTTGTTGTGCTACGCTAACAGGCAGAATGCTACAAGCATAGCTCTAAAGAATGTAGCATCATGGGCAGTGTAGTCCGTGTTGCAGGGAGAATGGACTGCCATACACGTTATGGGTCTGTGAGCGCGAGGAGGGAGAAAAAGGGGAGTGGAAAGGTACAAGTTGTCATCGAGGAAAAACGGGAGCTGGAAGCATGTAAATATAATAATAACCAATTCAGCCAAGAAGAGTGCCTGACGAGCCCAGTTGTAAGTAAGCTATTAAGACTCGACTGTACACTGTGTTCGTGTTTTCCTCCGAAAACAATAAGTTCCGTTGGAGCAGCCTTTCAATGCCTCTCTCTGTCTCTGCTAGCAAAGTTGACCCACACAACAAAGTAAAGCTATTTTTCGGCTACGAGCCGACAGGGACCCCGCTGTATTAGTCAGAGGTCCCTTTACTACAGTTCGGAGTCGCGGACCTTCAGTAATAGTAATAAATCACACAGCAATAGTACATTCACGTTGTTGTAAAAAGCATGATAATATATTAAGTAATCCAAAGTATTCAGAATACGTTACTCTCATTGAGTAACGTAACGGAATACGTTACAGAATACATTTTGGGGCATGTATTCTGTATTCTGTAATGAAATACATTTTAAAAGTAACCTTCCCAACACTGGTGACTAAACACTAGAAACACCAAAGCAGAACACACAGCTAGTTGAGGGTACGACACGACAGGGAACACAGGGCTTATATACACAGGGGAGTAATCAGGGAATGGAAAACAGGAGGGAGACACAGCTGGGAGGGTTTGGGCTAACGAGACATGGGGAGCAAAGCTAGACACACTGAGATGAGGCACAACCTTTCACAATAAAACGGGAAACAAGAAACAGACACAGACTTGACACTGAACTGAACTTACACTAAATGAGAGACACAACTTAAGAACTAATCCCTCACAAAGAATAACTGAAACATAGAATAATACTAATAAACAAAGCATGACAAAAGGATCAGAATACAAACCATAATACAAAGGAATATAAGAACTGAAAATGCTGGGTCAAAATGACCCAGGACCGTGACAAAACCCTCCTCTGAAGTTAAGTTGTTCTGCGCTGGAACACTTGTAGTTTGTCGCGCACTAAATGGCTCCGTCGTTGCTTCTCCGGGTCACGGGTTGCCATGGTGACATTTGCCTTGGTATTCCCCCGGATAAGCTGGAGGAGGTGGCTGGGGAGAGGGAGGTCTGGGCCTCTTTGCTTAGGCTGCTGCCCCCGCGACCCGGCCCCGGATAAAGCGGATGAAGATGGATGGATGGATGGATTTTGAGTTTCTTATGTTTTGGTTTGATTTTGCATTATGGGTTATATTCTGATTCTATTGTTGTACTTTGTTGGTTATTATTATTATTATCCTGTGTTCTGGTTTCTGTTTTTGTATTTTGAGCCCTTCTATTCTGTGTGTAGTCTGTGTCTCTGTGCCTGCCCTGGTCCCATGTCTGTGATGTCATAGTGTTTGCTTTAAGTTTTGCCTGTCATGTTTCTTGTTTTACTTTGAAAGTCTGTGTCGATGTTTCTAGTTTTGCTTCCCTTGTCTTGTTAAGTCTGATTTCTCTCAGCTGTGTTTCCCTCCTGTCTTATATTCCCTGATTACTCCAGTGTGTATTTAAGCCCTGTTTTCCTTACCTTGTATTGTGTTGTACCCTCTTCATGCTGTGTTTTTTTTCCTTGTACTTCTGTTAGGTTTGTAGTGTAGGTTTCTTAGTTCTTGTTACCAGTTTAATTTCTAGTTTTGCTTTGAGGTTTTGGTTTGTTTTTGTAAAGTCTATTTTCTCAGCAATACAGCTGCGCTTTAAGTTTAACCTCCCATCTACGAGTCCTGCATTTGGGTCCAATCCTTCCTGCCACACAGCGAATCATGACAAAATCATGACAAAACCAAGGAAAGTGGAAATTTTTCAACTGGTTGAATGTATTGCTTTGCATATACTAAAAGCCTGCAAGCAGAAAACCTGTCCAAATTTGAACTGTGTAAAGTGAATCACTCATAAATATATATTTTGTCTGCAGGAGACAGCAAAGAGGTTTGCCCCTGGAACTGGTCTCCATACAGAGATCGCTGTTTCATTCATGTTCATTTATGTACAGATGAAAAGTTCTGGGATGATGGTGAGTGCAGGTCTACTCAGCCATAGCGCAGACAGATGGAAATCACCATAAGTGCAGACACCTAAACGCTATTGCATTTAGGTGTGGACGAGTAAAACAGATTTACTCACGCAACGTCAAAGGTGTGCGCTGTTTTTGACGTTGCGCTTTGTGCCATGTTATTGTTTACATGAGATGAATTTCTACAATTGGCAGATACAGACAAAATACTGTTTCTGTTAATCTTACTATCTGCAGTTTTTACACACTTACATATACACATGCAGTTACTATCCCTCCATTTAGTTTTAGGGACATTGGAGAAAAAAAACATGAAGATGAACTTTTGCGACTTAGGCCGTATCATCCTTCGGAGGCCGCATTTGAAGGCCAATTATGTCACAGCCAGGCAACGAAGGCTGTCCCAATTCGAAGGCTGCTCCAAATGCATCTTTCATTTTCCCAAATTTGACTGATGAGTCGGGTATATCCTTCGTGGCCCAAGCTATCCTAGAATTCATAGCACGGTCAAGCCAATTCCAGTTTCCAACAATGTCGGCAGCTACTTAGTTTTAATATTACTCTTTCTGGGTCACAAAATAAATGTTTAAAATATTTTCAGGCGAGAATGTAGCTGTGAAAACTTCAAATATCTGCTTGGTTTATCAAGACATCACATATTTGCAAAAGTCCTCAGACATTTTTGGAGACATCTGTTAGCCACCATCCTTTGGAGGCTGCCAGGTCGAAGCTGATCAGGAGGTCGAGGCCCACTAGAGCCGGCAAGAACACTGCACTCCCAGCACATCGTGCCTTGACCTCCCGGTCAGCTTCGACCTGGCAGCCTCCAAAGGAAAGGATCTCACAAAAGTAACTCGGGATCTCGCAAAAGTTCATCTTCATTTTTTTCTCTCCAGTGTCCCTTGCGGGGCTCTGTACATTACAGTTGTGAGGCTACACCAACCAAAATACTGTCTTTAGTTATACATTTGACATGCAAAGGGAAAGGGACAAATTATCAACTTGGAGTCAAACTCTTTTACATTTAGGCATTCCCTGAAAATTCATCATATTTTGAACATGTATAAGACAGAGATGGCACGATACCACTGTTTTATGTCCGATACTGATATCACAAATTTGGATATCTGCCGATACCGATATGAATCCGATAGTGTATTTTATAATGAATAAAACTGTTTTTTTAAATATCTTGCTGCATTTTGTAGAAGTTCATACTCAGGTTTTGAAAAACAAAACACTAAAGCTATTGTGTTAAACCTTTATCCAAAAAATACACTGCACCCAAAATATTCCATAGTTCATCAATACTGATCAATCTAATAAACTTAAAACTACACCATCCTCCCTATTTTGGTATTTTCAAGAGTACTTAACAGAAACATTAAACAGCCTAACTAACAGGGTTGCAAACTCCCAGCAAAAACAACAACAACAAAAAAAAAAACAGGGAACCACCCCCCACCCTCCGCCTTATGATGCTTAATCAATGTAACTGACTTTAATTTCATGCATGTGTAAAACAAATTCACAGAAATCAATTATTTTTCTACAATAATTAAATAGATTCAACATCTTTCTTCAACAGAATTGCAGATGGTAGCTTCCCAAAGGAAAAAGTACTGTAGCTTACTAGGGTATATATTAGACTTAATAGTTACTATATACAATAATGTACTTCTAGGGCTGGGCGATATAAACGATATATGATAGAAACGATATAAATTTGGCAAACGATAGATAGCACATGTTGATGATGTCATCAAGCTGCGCCTGTTTTGGTCGAAAGCATAGCTGCGGCTACAACCATTATCATCTGCAAATTATGTCGGGCGACAGTCATAGCAAAGAGATGAAGCACTTTTGAAATATGGGGAAAGCGAAAAACTGCACTTCCTCCACTTCCGTAACGTTAATTCATTAATGTTGAATTCTCTTGCAGCTGCTCTGTTCCCATGTTGTTGCAGTATATTAATAACTAACCTTGTATTGTGGATGAATAATCTCAGTTGTTCTCCTGACTGAAGTTTGGCCCGTGTATAGCATCCTGCTATGCGATTGCATTTGTCCCTGACCACCAGAATCCAGAATCCCTCACGTTAACTTTCGAGTGGAAAAAAGTTGGCGTTCATCCTCCAGCTTCACTGTGCTAATGTTATGCTAACATAGCTGTGTAGCAATCACGTAGCACAACATTATATACCAGGTAGTCCAACTTCAATAACCCTGCAAACGGCACTGCTGTTTAGTTTTCTGTCTTCATTTATGTTGGAAGTGGTAGCAGAGCTGTACATTTGAATTAGTTTGTAAAATCTCAGTCAGAACATGGTATGTCATGTTTAGGTGGAAACTAGCGAGCTAACTTCCTGTTAACTTCTAACTCCGTTAAATTTAATAAATTCTGTTTTCATGGATGCATGGATGTTAAACTTAATTGTTACACCCGATAAAGCAGCAACGCTGATGATTTTGTTAAAGATGAAAGAGTTTAGACCGTTTTTAACTCTCTGTGTTCGTTTGACTTTGGGACCTGAAACGGACGGAGTTTTGGACCCAGATTACTCCGCGAAGCTCCTCACTACGGCAGCTGTAATGCTCTGGCAATCCATCAAGCAGTGCGGCTTACCAAAGTTGTACTAAAACATTTTTTAACAGATTTCTGCATGCCCAAATCGGTTCGAGGTCCTTAAGCACAACCAGCATTCATACATAAGGCACACTCTCGTTTTTTAAAGGATTTTAAGTGTGCCTTATAGTGTGGAAAATACGTTATACAGAAGAAAATAATATATCATGATATATATCGTTACCACACGTGCTTCAAATTATACCGCGATATGGATTTTAGGCCATATCGCCCAGCCCTATGTACTTCTATACATTTTACATCAGATGAAAACTTTGGTTGTAAGATTCAGATAATTATTTATTAAAAGCTAGACATTTTAAATGATAATAAGAAAGAAAATTATTTCTTTATGCCCACCTTTCCCTGTTAATGCCCTATCGGCCCCCCTGGCTAAACTTTGCTAGACCCGCCCCTGCACAGTTACCAACCGTCAGCTACGTAGAAAAGGATCCTGATGTAGAAAGTAATAATAAATAAATTATAACAACAGCTTATCAAGATTAATCGTGCCGTTATTGTTTATCTGCTGGTTTTCTGGTGCAAAGTGGGCAATAAACAAAAAAGAGATGGGACTCACGACAGAAAAGCCGATCAGCTGATCATTGATCAGTTTCATGATTGAAGTAGCAACAGGTGAGGGAGGGGGAGAGAAGAAGAGACAGTCGGTCCATATATCGGTTGGTAAGCTTAACGTGGGAAGGCTTTACAAACATTCAGAGATAAACTTACACACTTGCTTTACTTCTCTGGGATACCTTTCTCTGAGATGAAATGGCGGTTTGGTAGCAAGGCTCCAAATGCTCAACCAGACCGCCGACAGGTCTCGCACGCCACAGCCGCTCTATCACATGACGCATACTCCTCCAACGTGCTAAGGTCATAAGCTGGGTTACACTATGTTGCAAGTTTTGTGAGGTGCTTTTGTGATAGTTAATGGATCGGATTACATTTTTTATTTCTCTCCAGTATTCGATCCAGTAATTTAGGTCAGTATCGGACCGATACCGATGCGTAATATCGGCTCGGTCCATCCCTAGTATAAGATATCTATTTTTTTCTGCTGATAACACAGGAAAGTCAAACTGTAACATGCAGGCTAGTCAGACAGTTTTATTTTTAGATTGGAAACCGAACAGGCTTACAATGAAAGTAGAAAACTGGAAACCAGGAAGACAAAATAATGATTCAGCAATGTACAAAGCTGAGAACTAATACATTTATAACTGTTTTCTAAAGGATCATTTAATGCCATTACAGGCTAGCTAAAGTCTAGCTATCGCTTCATCATTCTAACAGCAAAAGTAAAAATCACAATGAGCCCTGGATGCTCATTAAACTTGTAACCATAGACAATAATGTGTGAATGTCTCTGAGCAGTTTGTAAATTCATCCTTTGGGTAACTGCTGTTCAGTGATTCCATAATTTAAAACAGTTTAAAACAATAACTGACTGAATCCATGAATCTGAAAACGTGTTTCTGAGTGAAAGAGACAGACATGTATAGACTATCTGTTCAACAGTCAGAGCGTTTCTCTAACAGGAGGAAACTCTTTACACTCAACTCAGCACAGAGTAACTGAGGAACCAGGAAACCAGACTGTAAATCCAGGATAAAGAGGTTCAGTGAATGTGGTGTTGAAGGTGTGGAGGTGGATCAGAGTGTCAGAGGAGACTCTGTAGAAGGACAGAGTGCCAGCAGGATAGTCCACATACACTGCTACTCTGTTAGAGACAGAGGAGGAGGAGGATGGGGGGTACAGATATGTTTCTCTGTTACCGTGAACGACAGAGTAACCCTTAACATTAGAGGAGAACAGACTCCAGGACTGATCATTCCTTCCAAACACACAGTCTTTACTGTCTCCTTTTCTTCGGATTGTTCCATAGCTCACCGATATTTGAACCTCTACTTTCCACTCGACCTCCCAGTAACAGCGACCAGTCAGACCATCTCTACACAGCAGTTGAGGATACTGGTAATCAAATCTGTCTGGATGATCAGGATATGAATGAACCTCCTCAACATGTGTCACCTTCCTGTTGTTGTCAGACAATTTGAGATTTCTGTGTACTGTGTTTTTGTCGATTGTGAGTTGACAGGAATCTGATGGAGAGAACAAACACAATCCAGCTGTAGTTATTGATCCATCATCTGTTCATTGATTGACACTTTGATGATGACTCCTGACATCAGAAATGTGAATGAGTGATGTGACAGTTTGAAGATGGTTGAATGTTTTTAATGAATCACATTAAAAACACACTTACACTTCCTCAGACCTGGTCTCAACCATCGGACTCCAGCAGGCTCCACCCTGAAAGGAGGAGGGGGGTCAGACCAGCACAGTCTCTTTCAGCATGCACACATGGACATTACATTGCTCTCATACACATTGTTAAGTTTTTATTTTTTCATTTTTAAATTGCATTATTTAGTTCATTTAAATCAAACTGAGGTTCATTTTCTACGTTGGAACAGTCAAACATTTTGACACATTTAAAGAAAATGTCTCTAAAGTCCCTTCCTGTGGTTGTCATGTAAGTATCTTCAATCAGACCGTTATGTTTTTTTGCTTTTATTACTTCTCTTAAATATAACCTTGTCAAATAAGTTTAGATATTACATAAGTAATCCGATTTTCAATCTGACATTTTGGTATATTTTATTACTGATTAAATGAATCAAGTGGATTAAATTTCTGTTGATTTCAACTGTTCCTGGATAGAAATACACATCGATACAGAAATGATTTAATGCCACGCTGAAGAAAGACTACTAGTTACAGCAGCAATTAGAGATATATTAGAAAAGTAAAATCAGAAAAAGGTAAATAATGGGGCTCTATGGGTGTAGGTGACTGGGCAGGACAAAGCTGGCCCTCTTTACCAGTCTACCAGTTTGTGGTTTCGAAACAGTCCCTCAGCATCTCATTGGGTTCTGTCAGGTCACACATTTTAACAATTTTGCTGAATTTCTTCAGGGTGAAATGATGTGGATTCAGGCTTTTAGAAATCCACCACATCCCCTCCGACCCGATCTACAGAGCTCACTGCTGATGGTGTTTTATTCACCTTGGGGATGTAGTCTGAAGCAAATGTTGGAAGCTGTGATCTGAAAAGCTGAGTGGGGATGAGGGGTGGCATGGGAATCGATGCGTGGAGTTGCTTATTATCAAGTCAGTCTGATTGACATTTCTAGATTAAATAACTCTGTGAGTTAGTGTAATGTTCATCTGAAGTGAAATTAGTCTGTGGAATTGGAAGGTTTCTTTGTAATGATGTAATTAATTCATAATTCATTAATATTAAGTTGAAATTCATGGGACCACAGGGCCCAGCCTTTGCTCCACATGTGCATCAGTGAGCCTTGGTCACTCATAACCCTGTCACTGATTTACCACTGTTCCCTGGACCACTTTTTATAGATACTGACCACTGCAGACTGGGAACTCATAATAAGAGCTGCAGGTTTGAAAATGCTCTGATCCAGTCATCCAGCCATCACAATTTAGCCATTGTCAAACTCACTCAAATCTTTAAATTTGCCCATTTTTCCTGCTTCTAACTCAATGTTGAGGACAAGGTATTCACTTGCTCCCTAATGTATCCCACCAACTAACAGGTTAGTGTTATTCACTTTAGCTGTTAGTGGTTATGATGTTGTGCCTGATCTGTGTATAAACACAGTATGCAAAATAGACTGTTCAATGTGAGTGAAGTTAACACTTTGATTTTCTGTCATTGTTTTCTGAATTACTGTGGACACATGGCACTGTGCATCAACATGATGCACACCAGTCTTCAACTGAACAGGGCAGAATATTGACCTCAGAACCTCTGCCCTCAAAGAATAGGTATGTTGAATGACACCCTTTTAAGCAAGGGATTTCACAAGCTGGAATACTTTATTCTCCTCTGAACTATTCAACATGTTTTGAGCAGAGAGACTGTCACAGAAAGCAGAGCACAGACTTTTACAGAAGGCATCAAAGGCACAGATGTTCATGAAACAGTGCTGTCCTTTGCCAAGCCTGACTGGCTGTTGATTATTTCCATTTTTAACAGCCCTAGCTTTACTTCTTTCTTTTTTTACTGGATCTGAGTGGAGCCATTCAGGACCAAGGGAGAAGTATGAAGTCAATTTCCTCTTCTTTGGTGGGACTGCAAGACCTCTCCAGTTTGTGGAGGCCTGGTGTGGATTCTGAAGCTTTACCATCCTGTCCAGCAACTTCTGCTTCTTTTCACAGCAAAGGTCACACACTGGACCTTGTTTTTTTTTACTTTGGGTTTAAATAATGATTTTATTTGCTCTGAGGACATTTTTATTTCTGATCACTATGTTATTATTTTTAACTTTTCTTTTAATGAGCCTTTGTCCCCCGTTATACGGATGGTTAGCTCTCGCATCTTAAACTCCTCCACAGCGGAGAAATTTGTGGATGCTTTTAACTTACAGCTATCTCCTCAAAATGGTATTGATTTCTCAACCAGTCTTTTTAATAATTATTGCCTTTCTATTTTAGATGAGATTTGTCCGGTTAAGACGAGGAGTGTTTCTGCCTCCAAATCTCCTCCTTGGCTAAATGACAGTATTCGTTGTCTAAAATGTGATTGTCGTAAAGTGGAGCGCAGGTGGAGGAAAACTCATCTAAATGTTCACCTCTACTATCTACTCATGTTGGACCTCACATCAGCTTTCGACACAGTTGACCATCACATCCTCATTGAAAGGCTGAAAAATTGGGTTGGTGAATCTGGAACTGCATTAGAGTGGTTCTCCTCTTATCTCCATCACTGATCCTTTTCTGTGGCAGTCTCCGATTTTAGGTCATCCTCTACCTCCCTTACTTATGGTGTCCCTCAAGGATCAGTTTTGGGGCCTTTATTGTTTTTAATATAGCATATAATGGGCTCTTTTGAGGACATTTCTTATCACTGTTATGCTGATGATATTCAGTTGTACGTTTCTTTTATGCCCGAGGATTTATCTAAGCTTCAGCATCTGAATGATTGCTTAGATTTGATCAAACGTTGTGTTTAATTTAACAAAAGTGTAAACTGCTATTGGTGTCATCTTTTCACCAAGTTCTTTGCACAGATTTTTTTTGACTGCTTCTTTTGAAGCACCAAGGACTTCCAAGACTGCAGTTTTGTTTACCACTGATTTCTTTGGCATCTGTTAAGCAAAATTAAAAAATATATTATATTACTGCTTTAATTTGGTTATAACTGTAGTTCAAATAATCAAGTGAAAATAAAATTACTTACTTTGATGCACTGCTTTGAAATAGTGAACTGAAGTGTTGATGATTGCTGTTGATCACGATATCTAGCTTAAAATGGCTTCTGTGCCAATTTTAAATTCCTGTTTTGTTCAGTTCAGCTGTTTATTTAATTTAATTTAACTTTTTATTTTTGTGTTGCTTTAAATAACATTATTCTATGTTGTGCACTAATTTAGAAAAACACTGCCTTTTGTTCATAAAAAGTGCTATGAATAAAAACTTTTTTTTTTAATTCTGCAAGCTTGCATGCTCTAAAATGTACAGAAAAAATGCCTGGTGCTTGTCAGGTTCTACCACAGTTTTAATTATAAACCTTTTCTAATGATTTATTTTTGATCAAGCCGGGCTGAAGGTTTCCCCTGCGTACAGTCTTTCTGCTAGGATAAACAGGCCGTAAACCTGTCTCTAAACAAAGAATACAGAAATACTGAAAATGAGTTAATAGTTAAACCTACAGAGATCAAAATGATGAATAAATGGTGCCCACCTACATAAATACCTCTTACCCTCTTACCCTACCCTCTTCAGTTAGACTGGTGTTTTTGTTGTAAGCAAAGGAAAGATTGTTCTCAGTGTGTTATTGTTCATGTCACATCTACATGAAACAAACAAGAGCTAAGTGAAGTACACAGAAAATGTTTCCAGCTATTTCTCCTCTATCAGATATTCTTTCCATACCTGAGAGTGTCCAGGCTCAAGTGTAGATCCTTTAGCAGCTTCATTCCTGAGTCTCCAGGATGATTGTAGCTCAGGTCCAGCTCTCTCAGATTTGAGGGGTTGGAGCTCAGAGCTGAAGCTATAGAAGTACAGCCTTCCTCTGTGATCAGACAGCCTGAAAGACTGCAGACACACAAAAATAACAATCCATCTGTGAACACTTTATTTTAAATGTTTTTTAGTTTTTCTAAAAAACACATCCATATTCATTTTCATCCATTAAATCAATGTATCTTTATTTATAGTGACCACATGCAACAGACAACAACAGCTGTTTCAAGTTGTTAAATTGTGTAAGGTGTAAGGCGTTTATTCTAGCATGGCTAAAATGTGGTTCAGTCACCTGATCCAGTCCTAACTGTAAGCTATAAGTATGAAGGGTGTCTTTTTTCTGAACTTCTGGTTCCATAGAAGAGAGATCTCTATCCTAGTTATACAAATTCTAACAGCCATAAGTAAGTCTGCAGTCTTAGTGTCAAGTGCTCTATTTGAATGGATAAAGTTAGTACTGAACACAGCACCAATTTTCTAAGTAAAGTTATTTCTAAAGGTGCTATTGGCATGAAATTCTCAAAAGATATGTGTAATAACCCATCCAATCCACACTTGCAAAGAAATTAAACCATAGATGTCCTTAAATTAAGTTTTGTGTAATAAACTTAATTTAAGGACACAGGAAAAATGTTTTCTAGTGTTGAAAATTTTAGTAAGAGTTCTTCTTCTTTTTTTTCTTTTTTTTTTTTTGTCTAAAAGCTTTTGTTGGCAGTGACAACTTCAAGATGCCTCCTGTATGGAGAAATTAGTCACATGCATCGTTCAGGTGTGGTTCTTCATCAAAAATAATCTTCAAATCTGGAAGGCTCCATTCTACGAACTCTGACCTTTAGATCTTGCTATAGATTTTCAGTTGGATTCAGTTTGGGTGATTGGCTGGGCCAATCTTTACTTTCTTTCTCTGAAAACAATTGAGAGTTTCCTTGACTGAAACATCCACCCTCATTTCATTTTCATCATCCTGGTAGATGGCAACAGATTTTTATCAAGAATGTCTCGTTGCATTTTTCCAAACATCCTTCCTTCAAGTATATGAAGCATGCAAGTGCCCTGTGCTGAAAAATACCAATACACTATGATGTTCCCACATCCAAACGTCACTGCTGGTGTTTTGGGGGTGAAATACAGTGAATTACTATGGCATCCAAAGATTTTAATTTAGGTCCAATCTGAACAGACTATATTCTCCTAGTATTTCACAGGCTTGTCTAAATATTTTTCAGCAAACTTTAAATCATGGTGTTTCTTCAGTAATGGATTCTTGCACGATCAGAGTGCTAATAGGCCATGGTGGTTGAGTGAATTACTTTTCTTAGCAACAATTATACCTGCTGTTTCCAGGTCTTTCAGTAGCTCCTCACAAGTGGTTCTTGGATCTTGGATAATTCTTTTCACTTGTCTGTCTGGCATTTGTGGGGAGCACCTTGTCATTGTCAGTTTATTTTGAAATTATATTCTTTCTACTTCTGGATTATGACGCCAACAGAGCTCACTGGAACCTTCAGTAGTTCAGAAATTCTTCCTTAGCCTATACCATCAGTATGCTTTGCAGCAATTGTGAAGGTCTTGAGAGATCTCATCAGTTATACACATAGTGATATTTTTCTTGTGTGACACCTTGGTTATGAGACACATAGGCCATCAGTTGTGACCCTGACAAATCATATTAACTTGCATTGAGTGGAAAGATTGCTTTCTAATTACCATGATGTTCCATGCCTTTTTACACCTCCTTTGCTTCATGTATTCAATACTTTTTCCCTGTGTCGTTTCTCATTGTCACACATAATTAATGGCCATCTATGGTTTGATTTCTTTGTTTGTTGCTGACATCTGGTGATAATTTCATGTCAACAGCACCAAATAGAAATATATTTACTTAGAAAGTTGGTGATGTGTTAATGCTTATTTTTGCTGTTGTAAATGAGAAGAAGTTGTTGCTCTGGATATAGCAGGAAGCCACTGATGAAAAGCCAATATGGATAAAATTTGATCTCTCTCTTTCTAGTCACTCTCAGTACTCCCACTGGAAGGTTTTGCTTAAGCTAAAGACTCTTCAGGGAGCTTTTAAAGCAGTTTAACCTCAAAGCAATAAATGCTACCCATCAGCACTACTCTGAGACTTTGTTTCTAATTCTAGAAACATTAAATAGAGCAATTCCAGTTATTTGTTAAATGTGCACATCAAAGAACATATCATTAAAAAAGTGTATTCAAGTTTCATGACAGTGTTACCAGAAGCTGAGGTAATGCCATCTAGAATAAGTATAAATTAAAAACCAAAAATTAATACATTCTTAAACATCAAGTTAAAGGTAGTCACACTCGTACTAAATACTCATTCAATTTCAGATTTTTATTTTTTGGTTGTAACTTCAGTAACGATTTCAAACTATTCCAAAGGCAATCAGTTCAATTCAATTCAATTTTATTTATATAGCACCAAATCACAACAAAAGTCGCCTCAAGGCGCTTATAAGTTAAACCCTTGTGAGCTAAGAAAACAATTGATGATTATTTGATTTAAAATGATATCGGAACAGGCCTTGCATTACCATAAAAGGGCTGACTGGATATATTACTCTGATTTGTAGACTGTGGCAAACTTGCGACAAAAATAAATAGGCCCAGAGAACAGTTAATATTTGATGTGTTTGTGATGTTCATTTTATATTTAAGGTAAAGGGGTTGCAATTATAGGGAACAACTCGGAGTTAGCATTAGTGTAGGATGTGTTGGCTGCAATGGATTGTGAAAGTCAAGAATAAAAATACCTTTAGGACTAAGGAATAAGAAGGAAACTTTGAAATGAATTAGTCTTCGTTTATTAATATGGGTTCTGCTCAGTGTTTAACTCAGTCTAATCCTCATGTGTTATCCATCCATGAAGTTTCAATACTATTAACAAGACAATCTACCTGTGTGAAAGTAAAGTTTAGGTAGCGTCTATAAATTGTGGTGACACATGGCATCGAAGAAAAAAAAGTCAAATCACTTCCATCTAATTGAGATTTGCAGGGTGTGAAGTGTATCACAGTCAACATTAATTGCTGTGACATTAAATTCCCAATACTCTCATTTTGAGAAATCAACCTTTGAAAGTCCATCTATCCATTTGCGTCTGCTTATTCTTTTCAGGGTCGTGGGGGGTGGATGGAGCCTATCCCAGCTGTCTTAGGGCGAGAGGCGGGGTACACCCTGGACAGGTCACCAGCCTATGACCTGACCATAGACATAGACAACCATTTGCACTCACATTCACTCCCACATTCACACCTATGAGCAATTTTCAAATTAACCTATCCCCACAAAGTGAATGTCTATGGACTGTAGGAGGAAGCTGGAGGACCCAGGGAGAACATGCAAACTCCACACAGAAAGACTTTGAAAATATATATTTTAAAATTCCAGAATATTTCGTTGCAAAAAGTGAAAAGAGTAAAAAATAGAAATACACCTGGACATGTAATTCTCTGGATTTAAACTAGCCTGGTAACTGGTGTATGTTCAAACCAGTGTCATGCATATCAGTAATTGTTACCAGTTCAAAAACAAAAGAATTTGAAGAAGAAAAACCTTTTCAGACAATATTCCAACCAAATTTAATTCAAAGTGACTAAAGAATTCTGTACAGGTAGTGGCTTATGCATAGGGATGGGTACCGGTGCTAACATAAACGGTAGTAACCAGACCGAAAAGCAGCGCACATTTCGGTGCTTTATTTCGGTGCTTTTTTTTCCTGAGCTGTGATACACTTTAGATTCTAGCCAATCATTTTACGTTTCTGAGGATAGTAGGCGGGGCCAGGTACGTACGTTCTTTTAGAGCAGAGCGACAGATTAAAATGTCCAAGGCGAAGCGGTCAAAGTCTGGCTGTACTTCACAGCAAAAGATGCAAACTCAGCAACCTGCAACAAGTGCTTTAAGCTGATACTGTCAAAGGAGGTAACACCTCAAATCCGATGAAACACCTGGCGACTCATAGCGTTTTCTTTTAAAAGCCCAGAAATGCGCCGTATTTGATAGCTTGCTGCGAGACCTCACACCGAGCACATCTACTGCGGGTGGGTTGCCTGTTATGCAACATCCCCCAAAAACACGAAGAGTAGAGTCCTGGCCCCTAGCCCTGCCAGTGTAGCAGAAATGATGAGGATAATGATGGCAGCAGCAGCCGTTCTTCTCTGCGTGAGTAGCTTAATGTTGTTCGTGTGTAATTTACGTTGAGTAGGCTAACCACGTTATTACATTAATGCATGTAAGGTGAACTAGCAAACATCATCATAGCTACATGCGGCTGTCCTCTTGTTTGATGGCAGATACTCCCTTCACCCTGGCCAAAAAGGCTAAAATGACCAAAGAAAAAGTGGAAAACAGTTAAACATGAGAGGTTTAGGACAAAGTTTGTGTTTTTTCCATTGATTAAGCACTGCTTCCAGCCAAGAGTGATACCATATATGCCCCATAGCTGCAGAAAAGGCTAACATTGTTATCTTTTTACAAAAAACAGCTGAACATGAGAGGTTTTTGGACCAATTTTGTGTTCTCCATTCTTTAAGCACCGGTTTGAGCACAGTTTGAGCACCGGCACCGTTTCAAAAGTACCGATTTGGCACCGGTATCGGATAAAACCTAAACGATACCCATCCCTACTTATGCACTAATATGGTTCAGATTTTAAGTGGTAATCAGTGTAAAAGTCTGAAACCTGACCTGAGAGTTTCCAGTTTCCAGTATGGACTCTTGAGGCCAACAGACAAAAGCTTCACTACTGAATCCCGCAAGTTGTTGTTACTCAGGTCCAGCTCTCTCAGACTAATGGGCGGGGAACTGAGAAGTGAGGACAGAGCATCACAGCTTCTCTCTGAGAGGTCACAGCCACTCAGTCTGAAAAACAATGATAATAGTGGTTAAATTAAATCACTTAATATTGAACGTATTAAAGGAAAACAGAGTGTGTACTACAGTTTTTGGTTATTTAAAATAAATTAAAACATGTCTCAAATTTGTCAAATATAAAACACCTTAAATTTGCCCAGTAAAAACACAACTATGCCTATATAATTAAATCTAAACCAGTGAGGAGCTGGTAGATTTAGTCATACTTGTGTAGTACCGACTGACACAGGCACAGTAGGCACAGTCTGTGTTTTGTTTTCTTTTTTTGTTGTTCTGTTTTGTTCAGGTAAGTAGAATAAACATTTTAAACAGACACAGATGAGTCCATTTTACTTACAGAGCTTTGCTGGAGGCTTTGACCACGGGCAGCAGCCTTAGAAGAGCCTTCTCTGAAGCAGAGTATTTCTTCAGGTCAAACACATTCATATCTTTTTCTGATGACAATAAGATGAAGACCAGAGCTGACCACTGAGCAGGAGACAGTTTATCTGCAGAGAAATGTCCCGATCTCAGGGACTGTTGGATCTCCTCCACTAGAGAACAATCATTCAGTTCATTTAAACAGTGGAACAGATTGATATTTTTCTCTGCAGACAGATTCTCACTGAGCTTCTTCTTGATATACTGAACTGTTCCCTGACTGGTCTGTGAGCCACTTTCTGTCTGTGTCAGCAGGCCTTGTAGGAGAGTCTGATTGGTCTGAATTGAAAGACCCATGAGGAAACGGAGGAACAAGTCCAAGTGTCCATTTGGACTCTGTAAGGCCTTGTCTACAGCAGTCTCATAGAAGTATTCATCTGTTTCACACTGATGCGATGATTTTTGTTGCTCGTCCAGCAGATTAACTCCAGAGTTAATAAATGTCAGGTGGACATGAAGAGCAGCCAGAAACTCCTGAACACTTAGATGAACAAAGCAGAACACCTTATTCTGGTACAGTCCTCTCTCCTCTATAAAGATCTGTGTGAACACTCCTGAGTACACTGAGGCTGCTCTGATATCGATGCCACACTCTGTCAGGTCTGATTCATAGAAGATCAGGTTTCCTTTCTTCAGCTGCTCAAAAGCCAGTTTTCCCAGAGACTCAATCATCTTCCTGCTCTCTGGACTCCAGTGTGGATCTGTCTCAGATCCTCCATCATACTTGACTTTTTTCACTTTGACCTGAACCACCAGGAAGTGGATGTACATCTGAGTCAGGGTCTTGGGCAGCTCTCCTCTCTCTCTGGTTCTCAGCACATCCTCCAGAACTGTAGCAGTGATCCAGCAGAAGACTGGGATGTGACACATGATGTGGACACTTCTTGATGTCTTGATGTGGGAGAATATCCTGCTGGCTTGCTGTTCATCTCTGAATCTTTTCCTGAAGTACTCCTCCTTCTGTGAGTCATTGAACCCCCTGATCTCTGTTACAATGTCAACACATTCAGGAGGGATCTGATTGGCTGCTGCAGGTCGTGTGGTTATCCAGAGGCGAGCAGAGGGAAGAAGATTCCCCCTAATGAGGTTAATCAACAGCACATCCACCGTGGTGGACTTTCTAGGGTCAGTTAGGATTGTAGCTTTGTGGAAGTCCAGAGGAAGTCGACACTCATCCAGACTATCTAAGATAAAAACAACCTGGAAGTCTTCAAAGCTGCAGATTCCTGCTTGTTTGGTTTTAGTAAAGAAGTGATGAACAAGTTCCACCAGGCTGAACTTTTCCTCTTTCAGCACATTCAGCTCTCTGAAAGTGAATGGAAATATGAGCTGGATGTCCTGGTTGGCTTTGTCTTCAGCCCAGTCAAGACTGAACTTCTGTGTTAGGACTGTTTTCCCAATGCCAGCCACTCCCTTTGTCAACACTGTCCTGACTGGTTGTTCTCTTCCAAGTGAGGCTTTAAAGATGTCTTCTTGTCTAATTGTTGTTTCTGGTCTGTCTGGTTTCCTGGATGCTGTTTCAATCTGTCTGACCTCATGTTCTTCATTGACCTCTGCAGTCTCTCCCTCTGTGATGTAGAGCTCTGTGTAGATCTGATTCAGAAGGGTTGGGTTTCCTGCTCTAGCAACCCCCTCAAACACACACTGGAACTTATTCTTCAGAGAAGATTTGAGTTCATGTCGAAAATCTGGAGCAAATATTTCTGAACACACAAAATAAATACATTTAATTATGGAATTATTATTTAGTAAATACGCTTACATTTTTCTTGCCTAAAGAATAGGTTTTTGAATCTATGTTGGTCCATTTCTTGAGACATTCCTAAATTTCCCATTTATGCAGCAGCTTAAATCTTTAAAGACATCCTCTTACTGCTCTGCAGACAGTCAGCCAGTTCCTCCTGCTTCAGTTTCCTTAGGAAGTGCAGTGTGATTTTCAAAAATGCTTCTGTGCTGTTTCTGTTCTCCTCTTTATCTTCACCCTCCAAGACCTCCTCATCCTCTTTCTGGCTCCCTAAGGATTCTGGGTAATCTGAACTTAGAATTTTCTGGATCTCCTTCAGCTCATTCTTCACAAAAGTGATGATGTTGTCCTCCAGTAGCTGGAACAGAAGATGATATGAATAATCCAGCCAGACTGAAATTGACCAAAACCTCAGATGATGGAAACATTAACAATTCAGTGGTCTATAAAGTCCAGAATGGAGTAAACAGAACAGATGTAAGAGCTGTTTTTCTGCATGTACAGACCATAAATACAGAGTCCAAATGTGTCTGATGGTGTTTGGCAGGTTGATCAATGGGAACCTTTGAACTCTTCTGGTCCACTCTATAAAGAGTCATAAAGAATTAGTTCACATTATGACTTTCCACACAGCGATAAGTACAAGCTAAAAGACACAACAGATGCTTTGCTGTTTGTCTTGGTGTCAAATTGAGAATCTTCTCTCTGACATTTGAGAAGATCAGATCAGGTGACAAGTATGAAGAGTTTTGTTTTGGATTTTGTTTATTTTCATTTTTATGTTTCGTACTGGTCTTAAATTTTAAAGCCAAAATAATAAATTTATCTGAACCCCTCTATGAAGTACATCCCATGAGATCAAGAACTTTGTGAACATTCTTCCCAGAGCTTGTCATCCATCTTCATTATTGTCCTTTTTGATAGGTTTTTGTGGCTGATGTTAACTCAGAGTTAGAAATCATGGCTGTTATGCTTGTCTTAAAGAAAGAAATAATTAATTCATCTACTTGACATTTTTATGACTTAAAAACAGGTTACCCTCCCAAAATAAACCATATATCTCACTAATTAGGAATTTCTTTAGTATCAAACAATTTGCACTATCAAAAGAGCCATAACTAATCATAATCACCAGGTGAACCTCTTATAAAATAAAAACTATAAAAACGAAAACTTTCTAAACTAACCATTAGTACTAATTAGCTTGCAAAGCAAACACTCTTCTTTAACAGGTGTTCATATAGTAGTATAACATATGATATAAATGTACTTAAAACGTGTAAATAGGTCAGCACAAATCCAGTACATAGGTACAAACATCTAGCATAATAATTCCCACTCCAACTCCATGGCCTTCCAGTGTATTTAGGTCAATTGTGTTAATACAATATGTAAAAAGTACACTCACTATAGAAACATATCCTACAAATACTCATTCTTCAATCTTTGACTGCTGTATTTATGAAAAGAAAAACTCCCAAAACACACAGCTTTACATACGAACATAGAAATGTGTGTGAAAAGAGCTGAGCTGGCATTAAACATAATGTAAACATTTTAAGAAACAGCATTTAGTGACACATTACCTCTCTGCAGCAGAAGAATTTTCTTTGAAATCAATATTAAAGTTCTTTGACTCATCACTTTTTAAGGACACACAGCTGGGTTCAGGTTGATGTTTACGTTTAGTTCCTCGTTTCTTCCTGTGAATAATGATGGAGCAGTTATGTGAGTGCTGAGCTGTGACATGGAGAAGAGTCATGGACAGTTAGAGATTGTCATCTCACCTCTGAGCTGTGGTCTGGCTCTCTCTGGCTCTTTTAGAGGGAGGGACTCCCTCCTCTCTGGCCTCACACTGATCCATGCTGCTAAATTCACATACACATCAGCTTACACACACTTTCTACCTTCACCTGCAGAGGAAACACAAATCATTCATGTGCACATCAACTGAAATCTTCTTTTCCATCACGTGTGCTGTCCAAATGTCAGCTGCTTCTTTTGTCCTTCCTCTCAGTGTCAGCTGAATGCAGTCAGACAGCAGTGTGAGGCAGAGGAAGCTGCCATCAGCTGCTCTACTTCTACTATCAGTCCACTAGATGGAGCCATAAAGCACACATGATGCATTCACTGACACACACTAATTCACTGTGACTGGAAGTTTGACCAATTTACAACTTAAAACACTCATAAATATTGTGTTTTACATCTGATTACCCACTGAATGACCACTGAATGACCCACTGAACTGAATTTGGTGGTGAAAAATGTTTGTTATGCTAATTTAAGAGCTGTTGAAATAGACCAGTCAACACTAAAGTAAGGGGTGGGAGGTGAACACGACAGGAGAGCTAGATGCAGGAAACTCAGTCACTTCCTTTGGCAGATCTAAATCTCAGACTAAACAATTTCACTCTGGCTGAGTGAACAACTGTGAACAGAAGAGATACTAGATGATGGATCTTCAAATTCCTTATCACTATGTTGTGCATCTGGAGACAATGAAAAAAAAGTGATGTTATAGAGCAAACTGCATTTAATTTTTGAAAGTGCTGAAGAAGAATCTCCACCCCACACATGGACTGACACACAGGTGAGCTACTTCCTGGAAGGAGTCAAGACTCCACCTGAAACAGGACAGGAAGGAGATGCTCAGCAGGAGCAGCAGACTTTAACGTCAAAAGTAAAGGTTCCTTCTTTTCTTCTTTTTCCATTTCCTCACTTTAAACATCTCTGATTTTCCTGTAAATATCACTCTCCCAGGTGACACAGGAACATCTCTCTCCTTTCCTTCCTGTTGGCATTAGATTAAATCTGCCCTTTGATTTCCCTCCCATCAACATGTTCAGGAAGCAGGCACAGCATAACTTCACAAAACCTCATTTGATCTCATGAATAAGATCAAATCAAAGTTTTTCTGTGTCTCTACACAAACAGAAAGCATTAAAGTTCAAAGCTCCATTCTTACTGAGGATGAGCCATTTTTAAATACAGATCATGTTGGGACACAATAAGTAGCTGTGAGCCAGGAAATGACTGGAACTGAATTGGATACAGGCGTGATCAAATTTAAATTCGCGCTGCCGCCGCTTTCCACGCAGCCAGCCCCTTGAACTTTGAATTGTGGACTTTTATGCCGTCTACTTCTGGGTCAACCCACTGAAGTGTTTGGCCTGTAGGGAAAGTAACACGCCTTCTAAAGAGCACAGATAGCCACATAAGAACAGTAGAAGTCGCAGTGCGGGATAAAACATATACAAAAACCTGTAGCATGTCTCATCCCCCTGCCTTCACTTCCTGAAAAGGACTTTTGACTATGGTAATTTAAACATATTTCCAACTAGAAATATGGGGGCGGCTGTTGTAAAGATTCTTGTTTTTCTTACCATTTTTTCCCCACTCTCCTTCAGCTCACCAGATTGGCCTTGTTTCCTTTTCTCACCATTGATTGGCTCTGGACTTTGTCCCTTAATTGCACTCATCTGGCACACGTTATATAAGGACTGCACTCACTTACAGCTCACTCATTTCACTCTCACATAGGGTGGGAGCTGAGGTGAGTTTGATTTGGTCTCTTGAGTTTAAACCTTTATTCGTAAGTTAGGTTAGTGACTTGTAGTCCAACCTTGTTTTCTCATTTAGAGTTTACCAGTCCATGTGTGTCTTCCTTTAAGTTGAGTTACCACTGATTACAATTCAATCAACTGAAATATACTTCAACAGATTGATGGCTGTTTTTTTCACATTCTGACCAGATGGTGATAACAACCTCAAACTTCCTTTGAACCTCTTCATTAGCACAATAATGAACTCCTCCATAAAACAATCTGGCCATCAAAATAAAACTGGAATCCGTCACGTGCACCAGTGTCTCATATCACATCTCCAGTTTTATAGTTTGACTATGAGCCTAGAGCTTCAGAGTCAACGTGAAAACTGAGTCCTAATAAACATGTCATCACACTCAAACTTCACTGTTAAAGAGGACCAGACAGTTCTAGATGTGATGTAAAGTGGATGGTGAGAAACATTTCATGATGTTGAAGCTAACCTGCAGTCTTCTGATTAAGACACTCAGACAGTTATTCTGATGTGAGGAGAATACATCTCTACCTACAGACTCTACAAATATCAGCTCACAGACTTTTACAGTTTATTGTTGGAGGAACTTTGTGGTTTGATTCCCAAGACATTAAAGATGAAATAAATCTGTTCTCTACATAAACACGCTAACAAAACCTCAGAGAATCAATTAATCAAACTTCTGTTCTGAAACTCCACTTTCACAACAAAAGCTGCAGATGTTACTGAGGTTTTATCAGAGACACAGCAATCAAAATAATCCTGAATTAACATCTATGGAAGATTTCTATGAAAATAAATAAATAATGGTGGTAGAGATATAGCCTCCGGGGAAGAATAAAACATCACATTGTGGCAGTACGCAGAGTTTTTAAATGGTTTTGAAAAAATCAATTATTTATTTATTTAATGCAAATTGCTCATGATTCTATACATACATATGTTGTGATTATTGAAACAGAAGTTTATTTAGATGAGGATAATAAATTAGTTTTCATTAACAGAACATAACAATGGCATCTTTCTAGTTTTTATCATTATCCCTATTACTGCACATTATCAGCAATGAGTGAGACAGGCTATTTAATTTTACCTTTTATTTATTACTGATTTTCTGTCTATCTATCCACACCTTACATGTCACATATGTGATCGTTCACACTACCTGGTCTCCCTTACAATCTGTTGGTATTTTATGTCTTGTTTGTAGGCACCATAGAACTGGTGTAGCTCGTATCAGTGGCACTGCAACTGATTATGTAGCTGTGAGGGACTAACTACAGCAGAACTGCAGTGAATCCCTCAAAGCCTCCATAAATCCATCCTGCAGTATCACTGTAGACTGACAAGCAGCACTCAGGGGGAACCAGCAGGGGGCGCTCACTGATTCCTGTTAAATATTATCCACGAATTATGGAGAATATTTAACAAATGAACATGAACCTTGATGCCCATAAAACAACTTGAGTATCAGTCAGACTGGAGTCCAGCATTTGAACCATCTGAACTCAAATCAGAGCTCGTTTTATAGTTTATAGTTTGATTTGTGAGCCTCTATCTAATCTAATGTGTTCAGAGTTCACAAGAAAACTGAATCTTACTAAATATCACATTACAGTCTGATCTCCTCTGTTAAAGAGGCTCAAACAGTGGCAGATGTGATATGAAATACAGAATGAGAAACATTTAATGAAGCTGGTAAAAACCTGCAGCCACCTGAAGACACTGACACAGACTGTTTGCCTGAAGAGAAGAGAGTCAACCAAATATCTACTTGTAGATTTTGTCAAGTTTATATTCAAGGCACATTATGGTTTTGAGTCTTTATCCAATGTATCACAGTCCTCATCAGTTTTCTGCATAAACACACTAACAAAGAGCAGCAGCTGATTTGTGATGAAGACAAAACCTCAGAGACTCTAATGAATCCAAGTTTCACTTACTCAGCTTCTTCCAATGAACTTCTTCACTCTTTGGCTCTCCACTGTGTGGACCACGTCTGTTTAGAAAAACAGAAAATCCTCTGCTTCTTCTCTGTGATCTGGCTGCCGCCACATTGAACACTTTAAATCATAAAAGAGTTTTAAGATGCATCTCAGAGCTCAAAGATCAGCTGCTCTACCTTAATATGTCTTTGAACTTATCAATGATTACAACAACAGCAACAACTTCCTGCTGTGACTCTGATGCTGTAAAACAAACAGACACAGCCACACCCAGCCTGCTTGCTTTATTTGAAATATGAACATTTGTACTGCAAAGGTTGAAATATTAACAAATCTGTTTACAGACTACTTCTTCCAGTTAGTACAGATACCAGCATTACTTCAGACATCTGGAAGGAATCATGTTGGATAAATATAAGTAATAAATAATGGATGAATCATTCGAAAGAAGGGACTGCTCTCACAGCTAGAGATTGACGAGGTAC
>NW_005187621.1:43775-54616 GCF_000239375.1 Pundamilia nyererei | reverse complement strand
TCTTGAGAGTGTCAGCTTCCTTTTTATAGATACAAAAATATGTAAATGTCCTGATCTGAATTATATCTTTGACTGTCAAAATTTCCCAGATTTAAATCGAATCGAATCGAATTAAATCGAATCATGGATCGAATCGATTCGGGACCTTGTGAATCGGAATTGAATCGATTCTAGAAATCAGTGACGATACCCAGCCCTAAGTGTAACTACCGCCCCTCCCCCCTCTGCTCAGCGCAAAGCACAAGGCTTGCGTGTGGAGTGAAGCGGGAAAAAAGTGCGAGAGAGAGGGTGAGACAAAGGGGGAAAAAAACCCATGGCTCCTGTTGTCCGGCTCACTAGAATGGACTGGAGCCTCCTGCTTGAGGGGAGCAGTGTTTCATCTCATGTCCTACTGCTTTAGTCTGTGTAAACAAAATATGAGTAAAACATTACCAAGCCAGATTATATTTGGCATATTTTAAAAATAGAGTACATTACGGTGAAATCTGCTGTCAATTTGACATTTATATTTACCCTTTTAAAACACATTTTAGTTATATACATCAGACAAACTATTTGTAGAGCACTTAAATGTTTAATATTGTTTTTATAGTTGTACTGATAAGCGTTGATCACCAACAGCTTCATTAATTTTTTTTTTTATTAGTCCTTTATTTATCCAGGTAAAAAAAATCTCATTGAGATTAAAAATCTCATTTCCAAGAGAGACCTGGCATCATGGCAACAAAAGTCACATACCACATAGGTATATAACATTTAAAACAAATACAATATCCCATACCACCATGTGTGAAATATACAATAACAGATCAAATTAAGAGTACATTAAAAACAATCACATTGAGTAAAAGAGCTGTTCACTTAAACTCTCCCAAGGTAACCAATTCTGATCATTTCAGTTCCTTCTGCAGATTATTCCAGGAAGCAGGGGCAGCACATTTTATAGCCTTTTTCCCCAATTCTGTTCTGATTTTTGGGACAATCAATTGTATGATTTTGTTCGAACGAAGGCTGTATTGGTTGTGGTTTTTACACATATAAACACATAAATAAGATGGAACCAGCCATCTTATTTATGTGGATGAACTGGACGGTTCCAGGGAAACTATTAGGATCACTTGCCTCTAGTGGTCACTGTAAGTAACTACAACTCTACACTTGCAAGAATTAAAGATATTTTTTATTGCAGAAAGATGAAACAAAATTTTGTTTCACTCACTGGCAAACAATGGCAAGAGATAAAAATAGTTTGTTAAAAAAAGACAAAAATGGTAACAATAAAAAGAAATACAAACGACAGGATTATGATCAATACAATACACAGCAAATGACAGTGATGTTGCCATGGTGACCACTGCCATATATATATATATAGTATTTCTGTTACCTCCCTTGTCTTAAACGTCAATATTGGCTGTGTTTCATTTTACTAATGAGTCCACTCTCTTCCCTGTCTTCCTCATGTTTGAGATTCTCTCAGAGAGGATTTAAGAAAGAGCTTTGATGATGGCTGGCTATAGCTCGGGAGATAGAGCAAGGCATCTAATGATCAGAATGTTGGTGGTTCAATCCCTGGCTGCTCCAGTTGGCATGCAAAATATACTTGAGCAAGATATTAACCCTCTCCATCATCCATCAGAGTATGAATGTGTGCAGAAAAGTGCTAAACAAGAATCAGTTTATTTACCATGAAAATATCAAAATAGAAAGCGATGTCAGTTATGGTGGACTGCACAGCCAGATCACATGACCAACTGAGTGGTACAAATAACAGGAAACCCTCTCTTATGGCGTTAATAATCATTTGAATTGATAACTTATGATTTGCAGACTGTTTTATATCTTTTCATTGTCGTCTGTACCACAGAAAAAAATCATATTGGAAAATATAATATTTATATCTAGTTTCTAAAGGATGGTTTAATTCTCCAAATGCCACCACTGACATGTTAAAGTTGAGTTATTTCATCATTCTAAATGTACTGAAAATAAAATATCAGCATCTTTCATACATCTCATGATGTGTTTCTGACTGAAAGAGCCAAATATGTACAGACTGAGCTGTTTCTCTAACAGGGGAACGCTAACTACACAGAGTCACTGACTCAAAGTCAAATAATAATTTATTCAAAGGAGGGCCATAAATGTCGATAATACCCTTTGCCAAACCATCCGATGGAGCCCAGAACCCAAATCCAGGATAAAGAGGTTCAGTGAATGTGGTGTTGAAGGTGTGGAGGTGGATCAGAGTGTCAGAGGAGACTCTGTAGAAGGACAGAGTGCCAGCAGGACAGTCCACATACACTGCTGCTCTGTTAGAGACAGAGGAGGAGGAGGCGGACGTTTTTATGCTTCGGTGCCAGACAGAATGAGCATCATTAGAGCATCTGAGACTCCAGGACTGATCATTTAAACCAAACACACACTCATCACTCCTTCCTTTCCTTTTGATTCCTCTGTAACTCACTGATAACCAAGCCGTTCTTCTCCACTCAACCTCCCAGTAACAGCGACCTTCAAGCTCATCTTTACACAGCAGCTGAGGATACCAGTCAAATCTGTCTGGATGATCAGGATATAACGGAATCGATAAAACACGTGTCACCTTCCTGTTGTTGTCAGACAGTTTGAGGTTTCTGTTCACTGTGTTTGTGTCGATTGTGAGTTGACAGGAATCTGATGGAGAAACAAACACAATCCAGCTGCAGTTATTGATCCATCATCTGTTCATTGATTGACACTTTGATGAAGTGATGTGACAGTTTGAAGATGGTTGAATGTGTGCTGCTTTGTTTTCATGAATCACATTAAAAACACACTTACACTTCCTCAGACCTGGTGTCAGCCATCGGACTCCAGCAGGCTCCACCCTGAAAGGAGGAGGGGGGTCAGACCAGCACAGTCTCTTTCAGCATGCACACGTGGACATTATATCGCTCTCATACAAATACTGTTAGACACTGATAAAGGAAAAATCCAACTTTTTGACACATACACTTGAAGAAAATGTCTAAACTTCAAAAGAGCAAAAATGATTAGCACATTACATCATAATCTTCATTATTAAGCACGATGTCCAGAGAGCACTCAACATGTGCCACAGTCACAGTCAATTTCAACACACTGTGACATTCATTTATGCTGTCAGGGAGTGAGTACATATTAAACATAAAGACTGGGACTGGGTACAAAAAATGATTTAGTCCAGGTAGAGTGCAGCAGCCAGTGCATCACATATTTTGAGCTACTTTAGCGGTCATAGAATATGATGTGATCCTCATGATCATTAGTGTATCCTTTGCTATCTTTGCTATTGCTTTTACAAAGGTTATGCTTCAGTCAGGATGGAATAATTCATAGATTTTATTTACTAGCTCCACGTATTAGAAAACAAATCTGCAATTCCATGCTTTAGTCTGTAAACAATTATAACTGTAATAAATGAGACATGATACAACATGCCATTGTGATATGACACAAACAGCAGGAATAGCCAATGAGCTTAATTTACCTAAAATTAAGTCAACATTCCTGCTTCCTGCCACTCATTCTGAGAAGAGTTCCTCTTTCATCACCCTATAAAATCAGCTGGTTCATTTTTTAGTTCATGTAAAATCATCTATTATTTTTTTGTTCAGACTCTGTCTCTGTCTTCTCTCTGTTTGTTCTAAATTGACAATATCAGTGACTCTGTGACCTGTTAATTAACAGGTATGTTGTATTTTTCTGCATGTGGATGATCACTGAGGGACCTGCTTGCTTTTCATTTTCCCATCTGTGATGTGCTGCTACTTAACCTGAATGTGAATGGCAAGAATTCATAAATAATCAGATCAATGTGCAAACAGAAGCAGTTGCAGTTAAGACAAAAGGAAGCAATTGTCACTTCACTTTTCATTTGTTTCTGTTTTTGTATTCTCTTGCTCTGTTTCACTCACTCTCATTCTCATACTTGTCGTTTTCGGATTGCTTCTGTCCTCTGGCTGACCTTTATGATGTATAGATTTATTTCATATTCTCCTAACTGTATATAGCAGTATATATCCTAACAAATATTTGTACATTTGAGAGTTCAGTTGAGCACAGTATGTAATGTCAGTGATATTTCACAATATGATGTATCACAGCATCACACTAAAATAATTATAGCATATGTTTACATGTTCCTTTTGTATGTGTGTTTAAAGGCTCATCATCTTCATTTATTTATGCAAAAATATCAATAACATTTGACTGAAGTGCTGGTTGGCTGCAGGACCACCGTGCAGGCTCTTTCTGGAGCTCTCAATGGCACAGTACATATCCTGCAGTGCAGGCTGCAGGGTAACAGGTTGTTAATTCTAGACCGGCTTTACAGTCAAAAACACCCACTAGTCTGGGCCTAACACCCCAACCGGTGACCCAGTTTGCTCCACCAGCTCCATTCCATTGTTCCTTAGTATTCGCTTTCTGCTGTAATTATTATTTCTTATTATAATTGAATTTGAATTTCAACCAAAGTTAATTAACTTTGACTTTATGTAACTGTGACTGTGTCATCACAAAGTCCAGAAGATCAATTTGATATTTTAGCACAAACAAGTCTCAGATGTAAACGCTCAGAAGCAGCAAACTAGCAATGCAAAGCCTATTTTTGTAGGTGGCCAGTTAGGTTGAGTGACCTAGTAATCCATTTATATTAACAATTCTTTTTTTCTAAGCTAGGCAAACAACGTCCCCCTAATTCTAGTTTATGCTAGAATTAGGGGAAGAATTAGGGGCTAAACATGTCCTGGGCGTGGTCTCTACACACAGATAAAACTTAATCTAAATAAAGGTCAGAGAGTAAAAATGTAAGTTCCTTTCCACAGATCAGTTAGAACAGGTTGCACCATTGTTGTTGATATAAAATTTGCCCTTTGAGACCCCATACAGACATCTACTGTTTATGTTAGACCAGAATGGGAAAAATGTTCCTACATGTGTGATTATTCAAATTACACTAGTTTCCAGCATTAAGTAATCAGACAGGGTCAGTTTCCTCATCTATCAGACAGTGTTTGTGGTTGTAACGGCCATCTACATACCTCAGAGTGTCCAGTCTTAGCTGCTCAAGCATCTTCACTACTGCCTCTCCTGGATTATTGTAGCTCAGGTCCAGCTCTTTCAGATGGGAAGAATTGAGGCTAAAAGCTGAGACCAGAGACTTGCAACCTTCTTCTGTGATCAGGCAGCCTGACAGCCTGTAGACATGACAAATACTCTTAGAGAATAGCAACACAGCTAAATGCAAACAGAAAAATTGCAGCCAAAAATCATTAAAAAATGACATGACTGAAGCAGTAGTTAAAAATAGCCATTAGTCAATCTAAACCTTAAAATCTGCAAATGATAAAAAATTAATGAAATAAAAATTACGACAAAAAATACATAAAATAGGGCTGAGACTGTTTCGGGTGTCATCAGCTTTGTTGCTTTTTGGTTCTAATGAAAATATTGGGCAAGCGAGACGTCTGACCAGATTATGACAGCAAATTAAGTCTATATTATAAAAGTCTTTATATCTTATATTACCTTGTGAGGACAACAAAAACATCTGAAATAAATATGTTCAATATGTTGGACAACTTCCAACACTTTATTTATACGTTTTTCATTTTTTGATCAGATAAATTGCGCAGATTAGGATGAACAATATAATAGATAATTTGACAAATCACAACAGAAAGCCCTGCATTGCTTAAAGATTTGAAATCGTCATCTATTGACCATTTTAAGAATGCTGACCTGAGTGTTTCCAGTTTACAACACAGACTTTCTAGTCCAGAAGACAAAACTTTCACTCCAGAGTCCTTCAGGTCATTGTTACTCAGGTCAAGCTCTCTCAAACTGGAGGGCTGGGAGCTGAGAAGTGAAGACAGAGTTTCACAGCTTCTCTCTGAGAGATTACAGACACTCAATCTGAAGAGACAATAATGAGAAAAATAACAGCATGTTAAACTTTGTGGTCTGCACCTTTGAAAAAAAATATGATCTTGATAAAATATAATCTTAATTAATTAAACATGTTATTAAATAATTTATTAAATGTCATTAATTAAATTTAAAACATTTATTAAATTATTTATTTCCAAATTAATTAATCAATGACACATTTAATTAATAATTATATATTTAATTAATCAATTTTTGAAATATTAAATTAATTATTTAATGATGTATTTACTTAATTCATTTTAGCACTCCTGGCCCTGCTGCTTTGTTCATTAATTAATTTCATTTGTCACCCATCAAAGTCAAGGGGTGGGGTTAACACTGCCACTCCATCTTGTGTAACATCTTATTGCTTACCGCGCACAGTAAATGAAGACAGTTTGATCTTAGACAACCAATTGCTATGGACTGGCGGTAGTGTTGACTTGGGACAACCAAGTATCTCAGAATGCATTTCAAATCACAAGCGGTAATGGTGCTGCTATAAACTGTAAATAGTGATGATGTGATGAAGCCCCAAGAATGTGTCGAATCTTTCTGGCCAATTGCTTCACCAAAAGGCAGATCACATGAAGCCTTGTTTAACAGCTAATTTGGAAGTACTGACACCTGCTGGTCCTTGGATGTACAGCAGCCCTGTGATTTGATCTGATGCTCATATGTGTTAGACTGGGATTCTATGACACTGATAACTATAAATATGATAACTTTAAATTAACTAATTCGTACATTTCTTTTGTAATGAAAAATGTAAAGACTCATATCGCCGGTAAGTTATGCCATCTGTTTAATTCACAGTAACTTTTCCAGTAAGTATGGTAACCACAGACACTGATCCAGGCCAGACTTTGGGGAGTACCCCTCATGTCTCTTTGAAACTAAAAAAACAGTCATTCATGACAGTCAGCTGTGAAGTGAGTTCATTGATTGTCTTCTGCATCGATGAAAATGTCTCTCCTGTTTATCTCTCAATTCGCATTTATTATAGCAATTATATCATGTTTTATGTGCAGTATAGATATAGATAGTCACCAATTACCATTAATTGCTAACCTTCTAGAAAAGGTTGTGGCTAAGCAACTTATAGCAGTTCTAGACAAACACAGCCTTTTTGACAAGTTTCAGTCCAGCTTTCAGAGAGTTCACTCTACGGAAACAGCCCTTCTTAAAGTCTCTAGTGACATTTTTATGAGTAATGATGCAGGAAAATGTTCTGTTCTGCTCTGTTCTGGACCTAACATCGGCTTTTGACACAGTTAACCACAACATTTTGCTTGAAAGGCTAAAATATTGGGTTGGTATATCTGGAACTGCCTTGGAGTGGTTCTCCTCATAGTTACATAACCAATGTTTTTCTGTGACGGTCTCTTATTTCAGGTCATCCTCTACCTCCCTTACTTACGGTGTCCCTCAAGGTTTTGTTTTGGGGCCTTTATTGTTTTTAATATAGCTTCTTCCCCTCCAACATATAATGAACCCCTCCGAGGACATTTCCTATGACTGTTATGCTGATGAGATGCAGTTATACATTTTTTAAACCCCAAGATTTATCTAAGCTCCAGTTTCTGAATGACTTCTTAGATTTGATCAAACGTTGGATGGCTGTTAACTTCCTCAAACTTAATGAGGGGAAAACTGAAGTCCTTGTATGCGCTCCTGACAGATTTTTACCCCAGATAGTGTAAGCCCTTGGTCCTCTTTTGGTCTATGTTAAATCCTCTATCAGGAATTTAGGTGTAACTTTTGACTCGACTCTCACATTGGATGGTCATGTCAAATCTCTGGTTCGGTCTTGTTTTTATCATTTAAGAAATGTTGCTAAATTAAGATGTATTGTATCTCGCTCTGAACTGGAGATTGCTATACATACATTTATTTCTTTATGCTTGGACTACTGTAACTCACTTTTTATGTGTCTAGACAAAGGTTCCCTGGATCGTCAGCAGGTTGTGCAAAACACAGCTGCTAGGCTTCTGACCAAAAGATGAGAACTAAAGGTGATAGAGCTTTTGCCACTGTGGCCCCTGTTGGAGTGATTTTGATAAAAGTTGTCATTGTTGTACTTAAATTGTAAACCTTGTCCTGAACTGCATGTTCAGATATTTTTCTGTCCCTCCTCTACATGTAGGATGATGGGGAGGCAATAGCTATAGTGTTTAATTGCAGGCACATTCTATGTAAGGTTCTGGTTTGCTTATTTAGTAAGGCATGATTACTTCCTTCCATTTATGGGCTCACCTGTGCTTGTATATGGTGGACCATTAAAGGAGTTGAGCCATATAGGGGAGATGACCCTTTTATGACCAGCAGGAAGTCACGTATACCTCTGTATACGTGACTTCCTGCATGTGTGTGTATACACATGCACACACATGCACACACACACACACACTCACTCACGTGCATGCACACGCACACAGTGCCTTTAACTTTTATGACACACCATAGGGGTTTTACAATGGGGTTGTGTGTTCACTGAATAAAAAGCTGCAAGGGGACACTGTTTTTTTGGAGTTGGCTGGGATCAGGTGAGGATCTTGTAGCTCCAAGATCCTGATCCGACCGGCTTCCCTTGCAAGTTTGAAACCGATCGAGCTCTGATTGTCTTGCTTCGTTCACAGGGATAAGTCTCTGAACTAGCAGGACCTGGGAGTGCAGACCTAACAGCCCCCAGACTGTGGAACACCCTTTACCCACCCCTGTTGCTTGTCATGTGTTTCTTTGGTGTATTAAGAGTTTTTTCATGTGCTATGTGCAGAGGTGTTTTTTTCTGTTCTCAAACTGAGCTCCCTGTTGGAGCTCAGTCTGGGGGGAGTTATTTTTTCTCCTTATCTTTCCTCATGTGGTGCATTTTTCCATTGTTATACCTCTCTGACCTGTGAGGTATAACCATGTGATGTTTTCTGTAATGTATGTATGGTCGGAAGGTCAGATGGTGCCACCATTGCGTTCAATAGGTCGGCAGCCTTATGAAATTTCCCCTTGTGGGACTAATAAAGGTATATCAAATAAAAACTCTCTCGCTCTGAGCCTAAGAACTGCGGACTCAGTAGTCGCTTTTAAAAAACAACTCAAAACTCACCTTTTTAGAATTGCTTTTGGTTAATTCTTCCCTGTTTATGTTGTTTGTTTTATGTTTTATGAATTGTTATTCTATGTGCAGCACTTTGTGATTCTCTGTCTAGAAAGGTGCTATATAAATAAAAATTTACTTACACATATTTGGACAGAGACAACTTTTTTCTAATTTTGGTTTTGTACATTACCACAATCAATTTCAAATGGAACAACTCAGATGTGGTTGAAGTGCAGACTTTCAGCTTTAATTCAGTAGGTCGGGAAAAAAATGCATAAAAATGGGAGGAAAGGATCTTTTGTAAAACAATCCCTATAATTGGACAAATTAAATAACTGAAAACAAAATGTTAATTTCTAATGCTTGAAACCCCTTTGCTGGCAATGACAGTCTTGAAGTCTTGAACTCATAGATATCACCAGATGCTGGATTTTCTCCTTTTTAATGCCCAGTGACTTTACTGCAGTGACTTTCATTTGCTGTTTGTTTGTTGGCCTTTTTTTTTTAATTCAAAACATTTTTATTGAGTATTTGTGGATATAGTTTATAAAGAAAAAAAGAAGACGAAAAACACAAACTGTTTACAATGAATACAAAACAGAATTTCTCATGTTGGAACATTGTTTTCCTCTCTTATTATTTATCAAACAAGCAATGAGAAAAAAGAAAAGAACAAAAAACATAAAAAAACAAAAAGAGAGATCTCCCCCCCCCCCCAAAAAAAACCAAAAAACAACCCCATAAGAGCCACACAGAAGTTAGCTACACCATCACTGAGTTCCACGTTTCCGTTAACACAGACAGGCATCTGACCACTATGGAGAAGCAAATCCGTTAGACAGCTGGAACATCCTTGAGTTGAAGTTAAGAGAAGTTGTCCAGAAAGAGACATTTGTTGGCCTTTCTGTCTGTAGTTTAGTCTTCAACAAGTGAAATCCATGCTCATTTGGGTTAAGATCAGGTGACTGACTTGGCCTTTCAAGATACTACCACTTCTTTGCTTTCATAAACTCCTGGGTTACTTTGGCTGTTTTGGGTCATTGTCCAACTGTATTATGAAACACCACCCAATCAGTTTGACTGCATTTATGTGAGCAAACAATACATCTCTGAACACATCAGAATTTATTCAGCTGCTTCTGTCCTGTGTCACATCATCATACTTTTTTTTCTAGCCATCATTCTGGTAGACGGTGTTCTTGGTTTCATCTGTCCAAAAAACATTTTTTCTGCTGGCTTTTTTAGAGTCCAATCTAGCCTTTCTATTCTTGAGGCTTATGAGTGGCTTGCACCTTGCAGTAAATGCAGTCATTTGTTTATGGTAGCCTTGAATATCAATACGCTTACCTCCTGGAGAGTGTTTGTTTACATTGTTGGATATTGTAAAGGGGTTTCTCTTCAACATGGAAATCATTCTGCAGTCATCCAGCACTATTGTCTTCCCTGGACGTCCTAATATTGTAGCAATTTCTCAGATAGGCTTAAGGATGGCTTGTTTCATGGAGAGCTCCTTTGACCATATGTTGTCTGTTCACAGCAAAATCTTCCAAATGGAAGCACCACACCTCAAATCAACTCCAGGCCTTTTATCTGCTTAATTGATAATGACATAAAGAAGGAATTGCTCACACCTTCCCATGAAATAGCTTTTGAGTCTTTTAGTCCCTTTAAAGTAGCTGAAACTCCTAAATCCTTCATCCAATTTGAATATGGGTACCCTCAAATAAAAGCTGAGAGTCTACATATTATGTCCATGTTTCCATTATATAAATAATTAAAAAAAAAAAAAAAA
>NW_005187621.1:41466-43623 GCF_000239375.1 Pundamilia nyererei | reverse complement strand
TATAACTAAACAGGTGAAAAAAAAGAAAAGAAAATTTGTGTCTTATAAGTGTGTGCAAGGGGAATGCACTGCCCACTGTACTAAAATCCACGGAAGTGCAATCTGTGTGTCGCATTGTCAAAGGAATGCGCATTTATGATTTTGGGAATTTATAGAATGTATAAATGTTGCTCTACTTGATTCTGATCTGCTGCTGAATCTCTTTTATGCTGATGGAAATGTAGAGTTTGATCTGTGACACACTGAAACATTAATCTCTTATTGGGCTCTTCAGTGTCTCCAAGAACCTGGGCCTGTTGCATGAAGCCTTGTATGCATGCTGGATGTTTGTGTAAACAAGGTGTATAACATGTTGTCCCCTCTTGTTGCAAAGTCAATGTTCCGATGAAATTTGGGTAGAACTGATTTAAGTTTGGCATTATTAAAATCCCCAGCGACAATGAGGAAGCTGTCAGGGTGGGCTGTTTGCAGATCACTGATAATCTTGTAGAGTTCACTGCGTGCTCCACTAGCTTTAGCATTAGTGCTAGTACTAGGTGGGATGTAAACAGCAACAATGATCACCACAGTAAACTCTCTTGGGATATAAAACGGCCTGCATCTGACTGCTAAGGCCTCCACAAGTTCTAAAAATTGCACAGACACAATTGGAGCATTCCTACTCCAGCTGTTATTGATGTAAACACACAGTCCACCGCCATGTGTCTTGCCGATGATAGGGGGTCTCTGTCGGCACGGTAGCTATCTAGCCATTTAGCTGGATAGCGTGGTCTACGATGCCTCCGTGTAGCCATGTTTCAGTAAAAATAAGAACAAAGCAGTGCCTTGTTTCTTTCCTGGAGTTTATTTGTAGTCTCAAACAGTCCAGTTTGTTTTCTATGGAGCACATGTTGGAGAGCAGTGATGGAAGCGCGGTATACCGGCATGGATACCGGCTCGCTTACTGCACTTCCACTTCCTCGCCGACACCGTTTTCGATGGACTTCCAGGCGGACGCTAAGATGTGGTGGTGCCGTAGCCCGTCTGTTCAGAGCTTGCAGAATGCTGCAGCAGCGCAATTTCTCCACTGTGTCTCCATCTGGTTGAGTTTAATGGTGTTTTCCTAAATCCAAAAGTTGTTGGTGGTTATAGAAGTGTTTGACTGTAGTTCCGACGTACATTACAGCTATATAATGAACCAGGACTCAAGTAGAACTTGAGTAAAAACACGAAAATTGCACCATGATTTCGACACGGTGTGGCCGCTGCGACCTAGCACACCACCATCATGGTATTTACCGTAATACCATACCAAGAGTAAGGATATGTCAGTACAAAAACTAAATGTAGCTTTTATGTTGCAGATTTCAAGTCAAATCATAAACAACATAATCTGACCTGAGCGTTTCCAGCTTCCAGTTTGTAGTCTTCAGTCGAGAAAACAGTAGTGTCAAACCTGAGTCTTGCACGTTGTTGTTACTCAGGTCTAGATCTCTGAGCTCACAGTCTTCTAGTTGAAGAGAAGAGGACAGAGCTCCACATGCTCTCTCTGACAGGTTACAGCTATTCAGCCTAAAAAGATATATGTATAATAAGAAGAATGGAATAGCAAGAGTTTTCTGTTTGTAAACTGAATTTAAATTATAAAAACATCATGACTTACAGAGCTTTTTTAGAGGCTTTGACAACTGGCAGCAGCCTCAGAAGAGCTTCTTCTGAAGCAGAGTATTTCTTCAGGTCAAACACATCCAGATCTTTTTCTGATGACAGTAAGATGAAGACTAGAGCTGACCACTGAGCAGGAGACAGTTTATCAGTGGAGAGACTTCCTGAACTCAGGGACTGTTGGATCTCCTCCACTAGAGAACGATCATTCAGTTCATTTAGACACTGGAACAGGTTGATGTTTTTCTCTACAGACAGATTCTCACTGAGCTTGTTCTTGATGTACTGAACTGTTTCCCGATTGGTCTGTAAGCTACTTCTTGTCTGTGTCACCAGGCCTTGCAAACAAATTTTATTAGTTTTCAGACCCAAGAGAAAACGAAGGAACAAGTCCAGGTGCCCATTTGGGCTCTGTAAGGCCTTGTCCACAGAACTCTGATAGAAGTCGTTCTCTGTCTGAGAGCTTGTTTGTTGTTCTTCCAGCTGATTGACTCCGGAGTTGATGAAGGTCAG
>NW_005187621.1:39606-41014 GCF_000239375.1 Pundamilia nyererei | reverse complement strand
TCTTGATGTGGGAGATGATCCTGCTGGTCTGCTCCTCATCTCTGAATCTCTTCCTGAAGTACTCCTCCTTCTGTGGGTCAGTAAAGCCCCTGACCTCTGTCACCATGTCCACACACTCAGGAGGGATCTGACTGGCTGATGCAGGACGTGTGGTTATCCAGAGGTGAGCAGATGGGAGCAGGTTCCCCTTGATGAGGTTTGTCAACAGTACATCCAATGAGGTGGACTTTCTTGTTTCAGTCAGGATTTTAGTTTTGTTGAAGTCCAGACTAAGTCGGCACTCATCCAGACCATCAAGAATGAACACAACCTGGAAGTCTTCCAGCCTGCAGATTCCTGATTCTTTAGTTTTAGTAAAGAAGTGATGAACAAGTTCCACCAAGCTGAACTTTTCCTCTTTTAGCACATTCAGCTCTCTGAAAGTGAATGGAAATATGAACTGGATTTCCTGATTGGCTTTGTCTTCAGCCCAGTCCAGAGTGAACTTCTGTGTTAAGACTGTTTTCCCAATGCCAGCCACTCCCTTTGTCAGCACCGTTCTGATTGGTTCATCTCTTCCAGGTGAAGATTTAAAGATATCTTCTTGTCTGATTGTTGTTTCTGGTCCCTTTGATTTCCTGGATACTGTTTCAATCTGTCTGATCTCATGTTCATCATTGACCTCTGCAGTCCCTCCCTCTGTGATGTAGAGTTCTGTGTAGATCTGATTCAGAAGGGTTGGGTTTCCTGCTTTAGCGATTCCCTCAAACACACACTGGAACTTCTTCTTCAGTTGGGCTTTAAGTTCACGTTTATAGAGTGGAGCAAATATTTCTGAAAATAATTAATTCAGATAAATTAATTATTATATAATAAATATCATAGCCTTTCAGTACCCCGAAAGGATAAATGAGTGAATAGATATTGGTCCATTTCTTGAGATATTAGGAAAGATCAATATGCAATCTTTAGAGAAATTCTCTTACTGCTCTGCAGATGGTCAGCCATCTCATGCTGCTTAAGTCTCCTCAAGAAGTGTAATGTGATCTTCAGAAATGCTTCTCTGCAGCTCTTTCTTTGATCTTCATCCTCACCTTCAAACATCTCCTTATCCTCCCTCTGGCTTTTTATGGTTTCTGGGTCATCTGGACTCAGAACCTTTTTGGTTTTCTTCAGCTCATTCTTCACAAACATCATAATGTTGTCCTCCAGCCGCTGGAAAAGAAGACCATATGAGTTACCGAGCGGTCTCTCTATACAGGCGCTATGAAGAACATCCTCACACAGAACATTGCATCCTGGTATGGGAACAGCTACAGTGGGGCAAAAAAGTATTTAGTCAGCCACCAATTGTGCAAGTTCCCCCACCTAAAATGATGACAGAGGTCAGTAATTTGCACCAGAGGTACACTTCAACTGTGAGAGACAG
>NW_005187621.1:36537-38258 GCF_000239375.1 Pundamilia nyererei | reverse complement strand
TTTTTTTTTCCACATTCTGTCTCTCACAGTTGAAGTGTACCTCTGGTGCAAATTGCTGACCTCTGTCATCATTTTAAGTGGGGGAACTTGCACAATTGGTGGCTGACTAAATACTTTTTTGCCCCACTGTATGTTAAGGACCAAAAAGCTATTCAGAAAGTGATCCGTACAGCAGAACGCTGCTGCAGGGCTGGCCTCCCCTCCCTACAGAACATTTACACCAGGAGATGCTGGACTAGAGCAGCTCAGATACTGAAGGACCTGTCCCATCCCAGCAATACACTGTTCCAACTTCTGCAATCATCTGAGCCCTGAGTCTCAGGCCATCCCCCCCCATTCACAACGGCACAAGACACTTTAACACACCATTTAGAAAATGTACATTCTCAGATTTGAATGTAAATTTCCAGATTGTTTTATTTTATTTATATAATATATATAACTCACTCACTTATTGCATATAATGTCATCTTTGTATATATTCACTCCCAGTATATAATGTTCTCTCTCTCTTGTTTTTTTGCACAGTCGAGCGTATCATGTTACATTTCACTGCGTGTTGTACTTCTATAACTATGCAGGTGACAAATAAACAATCTTGAAATGCACTGGTTCTTATACAGCTCTTCTACACTCTGTGCATTCAGAGCACTTTATACAACATGCCACAACTTTAACACTCTGATGGTTGCATCAGAGAGAACTTTGGGTTTAGTATCTTGTCCAGTACATTTACCAGCCAAGGTTTGATCCACCAACCTTCTGATTAGTAACTGACCTGCTCCCCTCCTGAGCTACAGGCACCCCCAAATGGACTGAAATCATGGAACCAAAAATCTGATTCATATTGGACACAATGACAATCCACTGGTCTACAAAGTGCAGCATAGAGGTGACCGAAAAAAAAAAACACATGTAAAAGTAGTAGTACAGACCATAAACACAGAGTCCAGGTGTGTTTGACGCTGCTGTGCAGACTGACCAGTGGAAACCTCTGCTCTCTCCTGGTCCACTCTGTGGAGGAGTAGTGTATAATTAGGTCATGTTATGTCTGTCCACACACAGACGCAAGGTCCATGAAGTGATTTTTTGATGGGTTCAGTGAATACGATGACTCCCTGCAATGGTGAAGCTTTGCTAGTCCTGGTGATCTCACTGAAAATTAAAAACTCAGTTTTCAGATGTCTGTAGCTTTCCGCTCAGTTTTTTTTAGTCCCAACAGCTCTTACCATCTCGTGCATTAAGCTTTCCCTCCATGCTTAGATGCCCTGGAGCAAGGTACTCTCTTTGCACCAGTGACTGGTTTGAAGTGACAACTTTCTGACTTTTTAGCCTCCAGGGGTCCAGAGTCGACTGCGGATTGAAACTCAGACTCTGGGGAGGCCCTGGAGAGAGTTACTGTCTCTAAACGGGCCAGCTTTTGAGGAACGATTACATTATTTATGGGTTTGTCTCTCTACTTACAATGGACGAATGAAAAACAATTCCCTTTGGATAGAATTGATTTAGCTTGTCGTACTGGAGGAGCAGGTGACACAGGTCACCGGGCTAGTGGCTGCTGAAATAGAGGCTGAACTAAGGGCAACTGAAGTAAAGGTTGAAATGACAACTGTGGTGGAGTTGGAGACTGAGCTTGAGGCCGGGCGGCTAACTGAGCTTGAGGCCGGGCGGCTAACTGAGCTTGAGGCCGGGCGGCTAACTGAGCTTGAGGCCGGGCGGCT
>NW_005187621.1:34158-36454 GCF_000239375.1 Pundamilia nyererei | reverse complement strand
GAGGCCGGGCGGCTAACTGAGCTTGAGGCCGGGCGGCTAACTGAGCTTGAGGCCGGGCGGCTAACTGAGCTTGAGGCCGGGCGGCTAACTGAGCTACAGGCTGCTGTGTAGGTGACACTGGAAACTGGGTTGAAGGTAGCTGAGCAGTAGACTGAACAGGCGATAAGCAGTCATTGTCCTTTGCCGTACAGAACATAACCCCTGAGTAAACAGTCCCACAGTTCAAACCAATACTATTGTCCTGTCCACTCACCACAGCCGGCCGCTCTGAAATCCCTAGGTCCGACTGTGGTGAGGAGCGTTGACGGCGTGAGCGCCGTTTCCCTTGTGAAGGCTGTGTTGACAGGCCGGGCAGAGAATCCTCCATCAGGACAGGCAGCGAAGCATGAGTTGCAGGGTGGGTGGTAGCAACCAGGGGGTGAAGACAAAGTTCGTTCAGAACAAAATTCTATGCGAGCGGATGAAGTGAGCTGAGCAACCAGGGAGACCAGAAACTAAGCGCTGCAGCCGATTAGCTATGGCCTGACGGAATTCTCTCCCCTCGTGCTCCAGCCATAATTTGATTAATTTATCCACAGAGTTAATAATATCCCCCCCGAAGCTCCTCGGTCGGGTTGAATGCTGCTGGGTCCATTGTGGCCGGTTCGTACTGTCACGGCTGCCGAGGTGAGCCGTGTGATATTGGAGGGAGAAAGGACCCAAAATGCAGGCAGTAGATGATAATGCTAGTGATGTTTATTTACAAAGTGGCGTAGTGGCAAAACAGGCAATGAGGGATGACAAAACTAAAGAAACCTAAACTGGGAAAACTAAACAACAAACCTTAAATGATACCAAACGGGGTGAGAGGCAGAGAGACGAGGAACAGGGCACCGTGGAACACAGACACACCGGCAACACGCAGGAGAACACACAGGGCTAAAATACACACAGCAGTAATCAGGGGATGAGAGACAGGAGGGCAACACACCTGGGAGAAATCAGAGCTGACGGGACAGGGGAAACGTAAACTGAACACACTCACATGAGACGGGGACCTTCAGAATAAAACAGGAAACTCAGACACAGAAAACCAGACAAGGCACTGAACTAAAAAGACAGGTTCACAAACAGACAGTGTGACACCATAGACAGGCAGAACACAGAAGTGGGATCAGGGCAGGCACAGAACAGAAACCTAACAAATGGCAAATCATAACAGAATACATACTCAGAATAAACAAACGCATAAAGAAACACAAAACCCTGAATCGGCAGGCTCAGGACCATGACACTATGTATGTATGTGGTTTTATGTCACGACGGCCAATACAGGTTAAAGGACTCAGGTGCAGACACCACTCTGAAGCTCGGAGGATGAGCAAAAAGCAAGATTTTATTTCAGCAAGCGAAGGTGACACAGGGGAAAATAGTTAAAGGCAAAAACACTAAACAAGAACAAAAGGCGAGAGGAATAAATCTAACCTCAGGAGTTACTCAAACTAAAAACTAACGTGATGCTACAAACTCAGGGGACTAAGAAAGTGAGATTAAACACACTCTATGGCAGGTAAGAAACTCAGTCACTCTTGGTGGCGCTGTCACTTGGTGTTCGCTCTCTCTGCGGTAGAGTATCACTTCCAGTTCCTGCTCAAACACAGTGATGTTTTTGAGTAGCTTATCTGCTTAGCAATTTAATTAAAAACTTTAAATACATTCTTTTTCATAGTATAATCTTCATGTGTTTCATCCGAAGCACACTTTCTGTGTACTCACTACCTAATTTATAGCCAAAGTTTTCACTCACTGTGTCTGTACTGTTTTGCTAGCTTAGCTCGTAGCCGACTCGCTACCACCATGGCTACTTCACCTGTCCCTTCTGCACTTTCCTGCTTATTGTGTCAGATGTTTAGTTACTCCTCGGCCTCCTTTAGCAGTAATGATACTTGTAACAAATGTAGCATATTTGCAGCTCTGGAGGCCAGGATTACTGAATTGGAGACTCGGCTTCGCACCTTTCATTCACCTGTAGCTACCCAGGCCCCTGTAGCTGGTGCAGCCGAAGATAGCGTAGGCCCCGCTAGCTGTTCCCCGGCAGACCCTAAGCAGCTGGGGAAAGAGGGCGGCTGGGTGACGGTGAGGAGGAAGCATAGTCAGAGACTTCATCATTTCTTCACTACCAGACACACTGGACCCACTACAGTTCGCTTACCGTCCAAATCGTTCCACAGACGATGCCATCTCTCATCTCCTCCACACATCACTCACTCACTTGGACACTAGAAGGGGGAATTATGTTAAAATGCTCTTCATAGAC
>NW_005187621.1:17309-28304 GCF_000239375.1 Pundamilia nyererei | reverse complement strand
GGCTTACTTGTTGTTCCTAGAGTATTTAAAAGTAGAATGGGAGGGAGAGCCTTCAGCTTTCAGGCCCCTCTTCTGTGGAACCAGCTTCCAGTTTGGATTCGGGAGACAGACATTCTCTCTTCCTTTTAAGATTAGGCTCAAAACTTTCCTTTTTGATAAAGCATATAGTTAGGGCTGGATCCGGTGACCCTGAATCTTCCCTTAGTTACATTGCAATAGCACGAGGCTGCCCTGAGTTTTCCCTTGCTGTCTTCTTTGTAATACAGTTTCCCCATGTAGTTACTTCCTGGTGTAAAGTGGCTGTGATGATGCTGTGATAGCTTATCACTATCAGAGCTCTATGATTAAGACATATAAGAACACCTATTTGTATTCGTTGGCACTATATCAAATACGTATGGAGATTAAGCCTATGTTTGAATTCTGTTTGAATTTTTACTATCGCTCAGGCTGTTAAGCATCACTGTAGCTTCATATCTTTTTTTCTCTGCCAGCTGGAAATTTATTTGAAAAGTTAGGTGGAAAGTTTATTGCTTAGTTTCACCAAAGTAAGAAAGAATTATAATCCATAAACCTTCATAAAGACAGACATCTCCCCAGAAGATTGAGCACTGCTGAAGTGTCATTGAAGAGGAGAAAAAAATATTTGTCCATCCGGCAACACCTGAAACACCTGAGTGGAAGTTCCCACCTACACTGTGTTTGATGCAAAGCACAAAGGAGACACGTGCTGGAGCATCTGGAGTCCTACAGACACTCAGCCTCTTCACTACAGAAACCCCTTCTACAACATCCATTCTTTACACTCTGACTGCTGTCTTTGTGGAAACATTCCAACACACACCACTTCACACATGAACATAGAAATGTGTGTGAAAAAGAGGTGAGCTGATATTAAACATGATGGAGGATTTATTCACATTTATTCACAATGACATTTAGATACACATTACCTCTTGGCAGGAGAAGGACATCCTTTAAAATTTTCACCAATATCTTTTGACTGATGGCTCTTTAAAGACGCACAGCTGGGTTCAGGTCCAGGAGATTCTGGCTTCTTACTGATCCTAGATGTAAAACAATAAATGTAAAAGTTTCATGAGACAGATGGAAAAACTGGAAATATTAAATTACTTACATGATGAACAAAATTACTCAAATCAGAAAAAAATGATGTAAAACAAAAAAAATTAAAATGAGAATACTTAATCCCCCAAAACATAAACAACCAGAAAAAAGTAAACTACTTACTCTTTGTCACATAAAAGTTCTTTTTTAAAGTCAGCACCAATATCCTTCGACAGGTCACTCTTTAAGGAAACACAGCTGGGTTCAGGTCCAGGTTCTGGATTAGTTTTAGGCTTAGGTCCAGCAGACCCTGGTACACCGTGCACCTCTGGGCTTTAAAACAACATACACAGAAGTATGAGTGTGAATAATGAATAATGATGGAGCAGTGATGTGAGTGCTGAGCTGTGACATGGAGAAGAGTCATGGACAGTTAGAGATGGTCATCTCACCTCTGAGCTGTGGTCTGGCTCTCATGTTCCCCACACAGAGTGGTTTTAGAGGGAGGGACTCCCTCCTCTCTGTCCTCACACTGATCCATGCTGCTGAATTCACATCCACATCAGCTCACACACAGTTTCTACCTTCACCTACAGAGGAAACACAAATCATTCATGTGCACATCAACTGAAATCCTCCTTTCCATCATGTGTGTCCAAATACCAGCTGCTTCTTTTCTGCTTCATCTCAGTGTCAGCAGAATGCAGTCAGACAGCAGTGTGAGGCAGAGGAAGCTGCCATCAGCTGCTCTACTTCTACCATCAGTTCAATAGATGGAGCCATGAAGCACACATGATCACGGTTGGGAAGGTAACTTTTAAAATGTATTCCACTACAGATTACAGAATACATAACCCAACCTGTATTTTGTAACGTATTCCGTTACGTTACTCAATGAGAGTAACGTATTCTGAATACTTTGGATTACTTAATATATTGTCATGCTTTTTACAACTGCATGAATGTACTATTGCTGTGTGATTTATTACTATTACTGAACGTTACTCGAGATACCAATAGCAACTAGATTTTTAAATCTTAATATAAAATGAGTAACAGTAGGGTGGACATTAGGTAAGGCTGCACTTTTTGCAGTGATCTCATATAGAAAACTATTCTGCTCATATATCAAACAGATCCGCGGCTCCGAACCGTAGTAAAGGGACCTCTGGCTAATACGTCGGGTTCTGTGTCGGGCTCGTAGCCGAAAAATAGCTTTACTTTGTTGTCTGGGTCAACTTTGCTAGCAAGAGACAGAGAGAGGCGTTGAAAGGCTGCTCCAACGGAACTTATTGTTTCAGAGGAAAACACGAACACAGTGTACAGTCGAGTCTTAATAACTTATTTACAACTGGGCTCGTCGGGCACTCTTTTTGGCTGCAGTGGTTATTATTATATTTACTATATATATTATTATATATATTTCTTATATTACATGCTTCCATCTCCCGTTTCTGGTCTGTGACAACTCATACTTTTGACTCCCTTTTTTCTCCCTCCTCGCGCTCACAGACACATAATGGTATGGCAGTCCATTCTCCCTGCAGCATGGACTACACTGCTCATGAGTCTACATTCTTTATGGCTATGCCTGTAACACTCTGCCTATTGCCTTTATATTAAATAATTTTTTGAATAATAATTTTGAAAAGAATTTTCTTCACGTCATTTATACGAGCCGCAAGTAGAGGTGACATGGGCCGCAAGACTGAGACACAGGCATTAGAGCCTCTTATTGCGTGTTTTCTTAGGGTTTTCCCACAGGTGTGAAATTAACAAAAATTGAGAGGGCATAGCCTAACATATAAAACAGGAAAAGACTGCCATGTAATCCATTTATCTCAACAAATATTCTGAATATCCCCCTTTTAACTGTAACAGAATACAGTTACTCATATTTTGTATTTTAAATACGTAACATGTATTCTGTTACTCCCTAAATAATGCATTCACTGACACACACTGTGACTGGAAGCTTCAGCCCTGGGCCGGTTCTAGACAGGCATATATGAGGGGGCAGTGTTAGGGTTCCTGGGTCGGTGACCCAGTGTTTTGTGTTTTTGGTTATTTGATTTTGTTATTTCATTATATTCTAGCTTTGCTTTACAGGTTTTTCTTAGTTAAGGTCCTCTGGGTGAGGTTTGGTTAGAGTTTTAGTGTTTTGGTTTTCTGTCTGTGTTTCTTTAGTTGCTCTGTCTCCCCTATCACCTGTATCCCCTTGTCTAGTTCGCGTCTCTGTGTATCCTTAGTTCCTATATCCCCGTGTTCAGTCAGTGTTTGTGTCTGCCCTGGTCCCACGTCTCTGTTCCCTCTGTAGTGCCTGCATGTGAGTCTGTGTTATGTGTTTCCTGTTTTACTTTGGAAGTCCATGCTTATTTCAGTGTGTTCAGTTTATGCTTCCTTTGGTCTCGTCAGTTCTGATTTGCCCCAGCTGTGTTTCCCTCCTGTTATTCATTCCCTGATTGCTCCCTCTGTGTATTTAAGCCCTGTGTTTCTCTGTGTCCTTGTTGCGATCTACCGTTTACCTTGCTGTGTGTTCTGTCATTCCTCCAGTTTAAGGTTATTTTGAGTTTTTCCAGTTATGATATATTTTGAGTATCACATTAAAGCCATTTTGAGTTCACGGCTGTCTCCGGAGTCTGCACCTTGTGTCCTATTCCTGTCTGCACACAGCCACACCTAACAGGCAGACAGAAATAAAGGGGGCACCTAGTGGCAATGGAGGCGAGAAAGGTGTGGGGGTTGGGTGGGCTGATCTGGTCTGGATTAGGGCTACCACAAACAATTATTTTGATAGTCGAATGGTCACCGGTTATTTTTGCGATTAGTCGACTAATAAGATTATACATCCATTGGACATAAAACGTACAGCTTATTCCACCAACATGCTGGTGGAATAAGCTCTTATATAACTATCATTAGCTTAGTGTTTAAGGTATGTGCTAACTAAAATTAAGATGATAGTTTATTAAACTTTTAATGAAATTTGCAGACTCAGCCGTCTGCTCCTTGCTATCTAAAATATACAGGACATTGGAGTAAATTCTCAACCATCTCTCCCTTCTGTTTAATCAGTTTTCTGTTTGACGTTTATTCAGCTGTGTGAAAACTATAACTTTAATCTCAGGCAAACCGATTTACTCAGGAACAAATAAAACACTGAAAAAAGCCAAACAATAAAATTTTTAAGTTATCTAATTGACTTATATATCATGTTTAACCCGAGGAGCGAAAGACCACGGGGGGTTTGAAAACAATGTGCCTGGAGTTTGCTGTTCAAGCTGGCTCTAGAGAGCTTCGAACCCCTGGTCAGCTATCAAGCTGGTGGGAAACAGGCGTCTCCGAAAACATCGGAGCACGTTTGCAAATATGTGATGTCTTGATAAACGGAGCAGATATTTGAAGTGATCTGCTGCTACATTCTCTCCTAAAATATCTGAAAACTATTTTGTGACCCAGAAAGAGTAATAAGAGTAATATTAAAACTAAGTAGCTGCCGCCATTGCAGGAAACTGGAATTGGCTGAGCCACACTGTGAATTCTGGGATAGGTTGGGCCACGAAGGATACACCAGACCCATCCTTCAAATCTGAGGAAAAGGAGGATGCATTTGTCGGCCGCATTTGTCGGAGTCTTTGAATTTGGCCAGCCTTTGTCACGTCGCTGTAATGTAATTGACCTTCAAATGCGGCCTCCGAAGGATGTGGCTACATTTGGACACAGCCACGACACTGGAGGCTGCTTCTTCTTCTTTGGCGTTTAACAGCAGCTGGCATCCTTGTACATGCATTGCTGACATCTTCTGTTTCACACTCTTAAATCCTACTACCTATTCCTGCGTCTTTCAGGATCTTAGCTTCAAACGACGCACCAAACTCAAATTAGTCGTCGATGTAATCGTGACTAGTAGACTAATCGTGGCAGCCCTACTCAGGATAACTGTTTCTGTCATGTAATTGGATTGCAATTTGTCAGGCCTCTACCCTAAGACCTGACCAACTTGGGTGTCCCACCTGAAGGCTAAGCTTCTGCGGGTCTAGCTTTTATGGTCACTAAGGCACGCAAACCCCCTGACCACGTTAAGGTGGGAATCCCTCAGGGGGAAAACAGAAAAGCGAGAACACCAAAAAATAAAATAAAATATTCTTCATCAGATTCTAACAACTAAAAACACGGCATTTACCTTAATTGGATAGCCTATATCAAATATATTCATACCAACAATAAAACTTCTCACTATTGCCAATATGAACAAAACTAAAAATGGTAGGCCCAGTTATAAAAAGAAAAGGAGAATTTGCAAAGTCTTGGAAAATAACACTGAAAAATACAAATAGAGAATAAACTAAAATATCCATCCAGATCTTTACAATCAACAACATAAGATCGAACTTAATTGGATGGCCTAATTCAAATAAATGTGCAAAATTAAATAAGACCCATCAACACACTCACACAAAAACTGGTTCATCCAAAAGACAAAACTCCTAAACACAAACTTAACAATGTGTAGTGTATGCTGTACAGTGTAGCGAGGAATGCCCAGACCTCTACACTGAAGAGACCAAACAGGCCAAACAGGGTTAGGGTTACCTATCATCTCATTTGTGCCTTTTCCAGTGGATTATTAAGCTACTGTAGTAAATCTTGCCCATATTCAGTTTGTGGGCAATCTATTATTTTCTTTCTCAACTTCTACATTTTGATTTAAGGGGACAGGACGTTTGTATAAGGGGGCATTGACCCCTCTTACCCCAGTGTATAGCCGGCCCTGCTTAAGCCCATTAATATTCAGTCAGTTCAACACGTCTGAACAACATTTTCAAATATTTCAGCGCATCCATGAAAGGTTCACAATAATTATTCTTACGCAGAGAAGTGTACACACACATATTGATTTACAGTTAATAAGAAGCATCTTCCATCCAGTAATGTTTTGTCTCCATAAGTTTCAGGATTAATTAGTTGATGAGTTACAATTGGGAATATACCCCTGTAAGAAGTGAAACCCCAGGGTTAACCCTAACCCTGACACTATATGGATAAGATCAAATCCTGTGTCATAGAACAAGCTTCAGTACGTGGATGTGGTCCAGTTGGACTCTTATATGTTGTTAGGAGAAGGACTAAGAAGGACTGGTGCTTCCCAGTCTGCAGTGTGCCTGCAGAAAATCAACCAATGGAACGAACAAATTACAGCTGATTATTTAACACACAACATTTCAGCTCACAGCTTCAGAATTAGAGCATTCAACCGTTGTTACCACAGAGAAGTCTAACATCATTTTTATAAACACACTTTGTTTTAGTAAATTTCTGAGAAAGATCCATGAAATGGACTCTGTTTATCATTTTCATTTCTAGCCAATAATTATTCACTGATTAATAAACATTCTTCATGTGATCTTTTGTTCTGTTTGCCTATAGATGTAGTTTGTGTTTTTATTGAGAGATCTTATTTTAATTTAATGGTTCAGCAACATTTTATCTGTATTTAAGAGTTTTGAATACTTTAGTGTAAAATGCTGTCAGAGCACATCTAGACTCTCTGTAGAGGCTCAACAACTCCTCAAAAATATATTCAGTGATGTTTAGAATCAGTCATATTGGGAAAAAGCTGCCCTGATGTCCACAGACTCCCTAGATAGCAAGAAGATATTGAATTGATGTTGATTTTTGACATCTTAAATTGTAACTTAACAGATGATGGTTATCTTTTTTTAGATAATACACAGTTGTCTTTTTGGTAAATGGCCTGTATTTGTATAGCGCTTTTCTAGTCCCTAAGGACCCCAAAGCGCTTTACACAACCTGTCATCCACACATTCACACACTGGTGATGGCAGCTACAATGTAGCCACAGCCACCCTGGGGCGCACTGACAGAGGCGAGGCTGCCGGACACTGGCGCCACCGGGCCCTCTGACCACCACCAGTAGGCAACGGGTGAAGTGTCTTGCCCAAGGACACAACGACCGAGACTGTCCAAGCCGGGGCTCGAACCGGCAACCTTCCGATTACAAGGCGAACTCCCAACTCTTGAGCCACGATCGCCACGATTTCACATGTTTAAGTATTGATGATAATTTGCAGTGGTTTAGTTGGTTGAAGTCCTGTCGATTTTCAATCATGATTTTATTGCTGTTTCAGTATTAACCAAGGCTGAAAAATTATGTAAAATCAATGTCAGATTTCAGTGTCGATTCAAGGGAATTGCCTGATATTGATTTAACATTATTTCAATGAATGTTCGCTATCTGGATTGATGACAGACTGATGATATCAGCACTCATGTTGAAGACAGTCTGTGTGGTATAAACTGTGTCTAACTGGAGCTTCAATGTCTTTAAGTACAATCTTACAGATTAAGGACATGAGTCACAGACAGCTGTTTCAGGCTCAGCGGGGACAGTCAGTAACAAATGTGACTGATATGTAATCACCTTTAAATGATTATGTTTAAATTTAATAAAGTTTAATAATAAAGTTTTAAAGCGTGATGTGTTTAATCCAGTTAGTCTCTGAGTAACCCCACTCCTGTGGGTGTAAACAATGAAAAATAGTCCGCTTTCTGTTGGAAGAGAGCCAAAAGTTTGTGACGCAGTATTTTTATTCATTTTTTATTCTGTTTTGAATTTATGCCTTATCTATATTTAATAATAAAAATCACACCGTCCACTCTCACCCTCTATCGTCGCTTTACGTTTTCCTCCCTACCGTATGCGTGAAAATCCCACAGAGTGATTATAAAGACCGGGAGCTCTGAGTTTCTCCAGCGGCTTTCCGGTGCAGCTCAGGCCAGATTTAGCGTGTCAGTGAACGGGAGGGCAGCGGCTCCTCTCCGCTTCCTCCATAGACTAGTGGAGGCAGAAGAAGTTGCCTTCAGTCATCAGTAAGTGGATCCACAGTAACAATGATTCTGAGTCCAGTTGCTGACCATCAACTAAAAGACCTTTCACATAGGACGCGGCACTCATTCGTGTCTATTCTTTGCGCCACGCAATAACGGTTTCCCGCTGCGCGGACGTACCTTCGCGCGACCAGTAAAAACTGCTGCGCTAAGTTGAACCTCACGATGAAGGAAAACATTCTGTCCGAGTCCGGTGAACTTTTTGTCACAGATTCAACGGACCTCCAGAGCCTTTTCAATGGCTCTGCGGACCTCGGCGGGGAAACCCGTGTTGTGGAAACGACACACTCTTCACTGGTCGGGATAGTTACAAAGCTTTCTTCTTCATGAATGAGCGATACATTTTTCTTATTAAACACTTGAACATAATACATAAACCACAAATTTTCGTAGAGGATACAAAGTCAGTGAGGTGAAAGTCTCGAAATGACAAGGAGCAGGCGCATCTGCTACACGCAGAGCGGCCGCAAAGAAAAAAAAATACGTACAAGCAGAGCGCGGCGGCCAGCGAAGTTTGACGCGCATGCCGCGTCCAGTGTGAAAGGGCCTTAACTTTGCTGCTGCTCTCATTCCCGGACTCTGATCTCACACACTAGCAGAAAATAGTGTGTGACACACCTCGTTGGTCCAGCTGTGAGTCCGTTACCGTGAAGTATGCAGTTTCACTTACCTTCCATTCATACCGAGACGATCATCTGCGACGCCAAGTTCAGGAAAAGGAAAAGAAAGTTAAAAAAAAAAAAAGAAAGAAAGAAAAGAGAAAAAAAAGGGAAACAGCAAGGGCAGGAGGGGTTTGTGGGAACGCTGGGGCTCGGGAACATAAGTAACGGATTAGTTTATGATCAATTTCTGTGTTTAGGAGTATTAATGTTTTTAAGCATATAAATGTTTGTTGGAGGGTTTACAGACGCTGAATCATTTTGTGTGACAGTTAAAGTGAAATATACTCGCAGCAGAGAGAGACTGTCTCCGCTGATCAAACGGGAGAGTCTCACTGTAATGTCCCGTTAGTCAGACTCTGTCTCTACATTACTCACTGAAACTTGTCACATTCACATTTAGTCATATGAATGCAGTGTGAATGTGCCTTACAGCAGAGATACACTTTTCTTTTAATACTCTGCTGAAGGAATACATTTTATAAATTCAACCTGTTGAGCCTTATCTAACACAGAAGGAAGCAGTGCAATAAAGTTACAGCTAAACAAAAGTCACACGAATTTACCTGCATTCACTGCCTGTCTGCATTCACTGCCTGTCATAAGTCAAATGAATTTCACTTTTATCTGAACTAATTTAGATGTCTGCTTGAACTGTGTAGCGGCAGATAAGGATGTGGTACACAGGCTTTTTGTAACATTTTATTGGACTTTGTATTAAAGGAAAATGAACAAATGTACAATGTTGGTGAATAAATAAAATTCCATATAGTTCTTCAAACGTCACCGCAGTCCAGGAAAGGCAAACAGTTGTCCTTTGTGTCTTCCCTGGTGAACTTGATGTTTTTATCCACAGCTTTAATGTGAGCAGTGAAGGACTCCACTTCTTGTGTTTTGATTTTGACCCAGGTGTCATCTACATATCTGTACCAGTGGCTACGTACTCTCCCTGGTACAGATATGTAGACGACACCTGGGTACGTATATGAATAGGAAGTTAGTGTGGGAACACACTGCTTCCTATTGTGGTGTATTTGTAATGATTACAGTTGGTAACAAATGTGTGTGTGTGTATGTGTTTGTTTGTTTGTTTGGGGGGGGGGGGGGGGGGTGTCAGTGTCTATCCAAACTTAAAAGTGTTTCCAATAAAGAATCTGGGGGAGAAGACAAACATATAGATCTGTATGCAAGAACTGAGTGACCTTCACTCTTCTAATGCAACTGTAAATTAACAATTTATTAATGCTACACTTCATTACGCAAGGTGCTTTCATTCAGTAGTGATCTCTCATATTCACAAATCCTAAATTAGTGCAATGTCCCATAAATAATTGTAAAACCTATAAATAAATGTATGTAGCTTATTCTCATTGGTCTAACACTGTGATATGCGTCAAGAACCCACCCACTACTTTAATCACACTCTAGATCTTGTTTTAACATGTGGCATAAACACTGAACATTTAACAGTGTTTCCTGAAAACCCTCTCCTGTCTGATCATTTCCTGATAACATTTACATTTACAATAATTGATTACACAGCGGTGGAGAGTAGACTTTATCAAAATAGATGTCTTTCTGAAAGCGCTGTAACTAAGTTTAAGAATATAATCCACCCACTGTTAGCTTTCTTCAATGCCCTGTACCAACATAGAGCGGAGCAGCTACCTGAACGCTACTCCAACAGAGGTCGATTATCTTGTTAATAATTTTACCTCCTCACTACGTACGACTCTGGATACTGTATTTCTGGTGGAAACTAAGGTCTCTAATCAGAAGTACCTGACTCCGTGGTATAATTCTCAAACACGTACCCTAAAGCAGATGACTCGTAAGCTGGAGAGGAAATGGCGTGTCACAAATTTACAGGATCATCATTTAGCCTGGAGAAATAGTTTGCTGCTTTATAAGAAAGCCCTCCGCAAAGCTAGAAGGTCTTACTATTCGTCACTGATTGAAGAAAATAAGAACAACCCCAGGTTTCTCTTCAGCACTGTAGCCAGGCTGACAAAAAGTCAGAGCTCTATTGAGCCAACAATCCCTTTAACGTTAACTAGTAATGACTTCATGAACTGCTTTACAAGTAAAATTTTAATCATTAGAGAATAAATTACCAGTAATCATCCCACAGATGTAATATTATCTACAGCTACTCTTAGTACCATTGATGTTAAGTTTGACTCTTTTTCTCCAATTGATCTTTCTGAGTTAACTTCAATAATTACTTCCTTCAAACCATCAACGTGTCTTTTAGACCCCATTCCTACAAAACTGCTCAAAGAAGTCCTGCCATTAATTAATGCTTCAATCTTAAATATGATCAACCTATCTCTAATAATGTACCACAGGCCTTCAAGCT
>NW_005187621.1:0-15316 GCF_000239375.1 Pundamilia nyererei | reverse complement strand
CAGGTCAGGTCAAACTGGGAGACTTTGGCTCGGCCTCTATTGTCGCTCCAGCCAACTCCTTCGTGGGAACACCTTACTGGTAAAACATCAAACCAGTGTCTCACTGGCCTACTCATTGTGGATTCTCAAAGAAGCCTCAAAAACTAACCAAAATCGTGTGTGTCAAATATGATACACTAGGCGTTAAGGAATTAAATAAGGTCACAACCAAAAAAGCGATGTAAAAGTCTAGACACACCAACATAATTTTAGGTTCTCAGAGGCAGTGTCATGCTCATTCAATAAGAGGACTAAACATTTACTAAAAATTCATCGTTCTTTGAATGTACATTGGAGAAAGATTTTATTTGCTGATCAAACTTGAGTCTCACTGTAATATGCCGATTAGACTTTTTTTGTGGAAACTGAGCAGGTTCACAATAAAACTACAATACTGGCATCCACCAACACAAAATAGTGATTCAACAATGAATAATGTTGGGAACTAATACATTTAGGGGATCACTTAATGCCACCACAAGGAAGTTAAAGTCCAGCTATATTTCATTATTCTAAAAACAAAACACATATCACAATGAACCCTGGCTGCTCATAAAATTTGTATCCATTGGAGACTAATGTGTGAATATCTGAACAGTAAATTGATCTTTTGGGTAAGCTCAGTGACTCCTCTCTGATATCACAGTTTGTCTCATTTGCAACAAACTAACTGCAACTAAAATGAACTGAATCATCTCACCTGAGCTTAAAAGAAAAACAGCATACTGATATTCACTGTGCAGCTTTGAGTGGAAAAAGAAAAACAACACGTGGATCCTGGAAGCTTCCATCTTTGAAGGACTGAAGAGGAACTTTAAAAGGAATCATTTAGTACAGTTTAAACAATAACTGATTGAATGCACAAATCTGAAAATGTGTTTCTGAGTGAAAGAGACAGACATGTACAGACTGAACTATCTCTTCAACAGTCAGAGTGTTTCTCTAACAGGAGGAAACTCTTTACACTCAACTCAGCACAGAGTCACTGAAGCACCAGACTGACCAAACCATAACCCAAATCCAGCATAAAGAGGTTCAGTGAATGTGGTGTTGAAGGTGTGGAGGTGGATCAGAGTGTCAGAGGAGACTCTGTAGAAGGACAGAGTGCCAGCAGGACAGTCCACATACACTGCTACTCTGTTAGAGATGAAGGATGAAGAGGAAGAGGAGGAGATGGATGTGTTTTCCTTATTCTGATAAACACTGTATCCATAATCATGAGAGCAGCTCAGACTCCAGGATTGATCATTCCTTCCAAACAAACAGTCATTACTGTCTCCTTTCCTTACGATTCCTCTGTAACTCACTGATATATTAACCAGTTCTCTCCATTCGACCTCCCAGTAACAGCGACCAGTCAGCTCATCTTTACATAATAGCTGAGGATACTGGTAATCAAATCTGTCTGGATGATCAGGATATGACTGATCCTCCTCCACACGTGTCACCTTCCTGTTGTTGTCAGACAGTTTGAGTTTTGTGTTCACTGTGTTTGTGTCGATTGTGAGTTGACAGGAATCTGATGGAGAAACAAACACAATCCAGCTGCAGTTATTGATCCATCATCTGTTCATTGATTGACACTTTGATGATGACTCCTGACATCAGAGATGTGAATGAGTGATGTGACAGTTTGAAGATGGTTGAATGTGTGCTGCTTTGTTTTCATGAATCACATTAAAAACACACTTACACTTCCTCAGACCTGGTGTCAGCCATCGGACTCCAGCAGGCTCCACCCTGAAAGGAGGAGGGGGGGTCAGACCAGCACAGTCTCTTTCAGCATGCACACATGGACATTACATCGCTCTCATACACATACATTTAATACATACACTTGAAGAAAATGTCCCTAAAATCCTGTCCTATCATCTTCCATTGTAAAACATATTCACTAATTAATTCAAAAGGTCTCCTACCAAAATGTTTCACTCTAGAGAGGAAACTCCTACAGCAACAGTCCACATTTTTCTCCTACTGGTGTGACATGGCCAGAACACCTCACCCAGGAGGAATCCTTGTCAGATGCCCTAACCACCTCAATGAGCTCCTTTCAATGAGGAGGCTTAATGGCTCTACTCTGAGTCCCTCCCGAATAGCAAAAGTCCTCACTCTATCTCTAAGGGAGAGGCAAGCCACCCTTCAAAGAAAGCTTATTTCCACTGCCCATATCTGTGATCTCATTCTTTGGGTCACTACCCACAGCTCGTGATGGTATTTGAGGGTAGGGACATAGACTGACCGGTAAATCCAGAGCTTTGCTTTAATGCTCAGCCCTCTCTTCACCATGATGGACCGGTACAGAGTCCAGATCACTGCAGCCGCAGCACCAATCCTTTTGTTATTCTTCTGCACCCCTGTCCTTACACTTGTGAACATGCTCTTTGTCATGGTCCTGAGTCTGATGACTCAGTGTTTTTGTTAATATTATCTTATGTTCTTGTTTATTCTGTTTAAGTCTTCTGTTAAAGATTTTCTAGATAGGTTTTGGTTCTGTACTCCCTCTGTTCCTGTTTGGTCAGTTCTGAGTCTGTGTCTCTGCATGTGTGTTGAGTTTCCTGTTTTACTTTGAAGGTCTGTGTTTTATGTCAGTGTTTTCAGTTTTACGTGCTCCTCCAGCTTATCTATGTAATCGGTGTCAGCCGTGTCTCCCAGCTGTTTCCTCTTGGTCCTATTCACCTCTTGTATTTAGTGTCTACGTCTTAACCTGCTCATCATTGTGTTGTTCCTCATTCTGCACTGTGTGTTTTGTCTGTCAGCCAGCCTGCATAGTTTATTTTTAAGTTCAGTTTAGTTATTTTGATGTCCAGCAATAAAACTGTTTGAGTGCACTTTTTCACATCCTGGAGTCTGCACTTTGGGTCCACCATTCCATAGCCTCTGCTATGTGCCTATTGTGAAGAGGAAGCCTGTGACCATTAGGAGTATTAGGAGGTGGTCAAAGGAGGCCTTAGTGGCTGTTTTGAGGTGACAGAGTGGGAGACACTCTGTGAACCTCATGGTGAGGACACCAATGGGCTTACTGAGTGTATCACTGACTACATAACCTTCTGCATTGACTCCATTGTCCCAGTGGTTAGCATTGTTGCCTCACAGCGAGAAGTTCCTGAGTTCAATTCCTCCATCAGGCCTGGAGTCAGGCCGAGCAGAACAGCATGAGAGAGGTATGGTGTGGCATGAATCACTAGATTGAGGCCATCCAACAGTGTTGGAGGACAAAGTCATTGAGTCTAATTTGTTCTTCAACGGATTAGACACTGCAGTTAATGCTTACGCAACTTGTTCCCTCTTTTTCCACTTTGTACCTTAGCTTCCAGTGAAAGTCCTGACACCCTTCCCCACATTTCCCCTACACTCACAACCAGGTTAGATTTTACAACCAGTTTCTCAACCAGCAAGTGACATTGTACTTCAGAATCGGTTGTAGTTATAAGGAAATTATTTCTATTTTAGCACATAAACACAGTGTGGTAATAAGTACAAGTACACTAAAAAGATGGTGCAGAAAGCTGAGTCTCAGAAGAAAAAACCCCCACTAAAACTTGGAAGAGTTGGTCAGATTTGAACAAAATGAAATGGTTGGCAATAGAGACATGCAAGGATACCAATAGTTACACCCTCGTGCAATAAAGAGGGTGCATGTTGTATCAGAAGATCAGGCTGATACATTCATTTAATTAACTTACTTTTTCCACTAGCACAAGGAGTTTTGCAGAGGGTATAGCAAACGTGGCAGTTTGTCTTGAAAGAACAACTGTAATGTCTAGATTTTGACTTTTTTCTCAAAATAGTGTTTTGATTTTAATCTTGAAATATCGACTTTATTGTCAGAATGATCAATACCATTTGTTTACTTGATCTAGCCCTAATACCCCTTCATACTCCATGGCTGCACAAGTCTCTCCATACCTGAGAGTTTTCAGTTCCAGATTCTGCAGCAGCTTGACTGCCCCTCCTGGATGATTGTAGCTCAGGTCCAGCTCTTTCAGATAGGAGCAGCTAGAGCTCAGACTTGAGGCCAGAGAAGTACAACCTACTTGTGTAATCAGACAGCCAGACAGCCTGTAGAGATCATACATAACAGATGCATGCTCTTAGAGAAAAATGGTACAATTAATGCAAAGATTAAGTTGTCTCCAAAATAAAAAAATAAAATAAATTAATTAATTAAAAAAAAAAAAGGGGTGAGGCTGATTAATAAAGTATAAAGTAGGGGACAGACCAGAATTGTCACCAGTTTTCCTTGGACAACTAGAACATGTTTTAACTAAAGTGAGATCTTATTGATCACATGGAGTTCTGGCGAATTTGTTTTGGATTTGCATGTGGCTTATTTAGAGTTTAATAGAGATTAATGCTAATTGTATATATGCGAGTTTAGGACAAGATGCACAGTGGCTGCAGACTAACTTCTAATCAGAGAGAAATGCTGGGGAGGATCTTTCCCAATGAGCAAGCGCCATATCACAGCTGACTCCATTCATCTTGAGCAATGGATGTTTTAGTCTATCTCAGTTACTGGATAAAAAGGGAAAAGGTCAACAGTATGAAATCATAACATTTACCTTAGTCTTTAATTATTTTTAAACACCCCTTTTAAAAAAAAAGAAGAATTTCAAGGTGATTTAAAAAAAATGTATAAACAGGGAAGCACAGTGGTGTGGTGGTTAGCACTTTTGCCTCACAGTAAGAGTATCCTGAGTTTCACTCCACCATCTGGCCTGGGAGTTTGCATTTTCTCTTCAGGTATTCCCGCAGTGAGATTAGGATAACTTGTGATTCTAAAACGCCCATAGCTGTGACTGTGAATGGTTGTCTGTCAGACTGATTACCTGTTCAGGGTGTACCCCACCTCTCAAATTAATGGAAGAGGATGGATAGTATTAATATGGTTTCTGTGAAGTTGCTAATAACTGATCATCTGTTGCTTTTGCTTACTTCCAAACAGGCTTCTGGCACTAATGGGGTTTGTTGGGGGCGCTGTCAATGAGGAAACTATTGCTCTCCTTCCAAATCCCCTCCGTCTTGATTCAGAGTCTACTAATGTCATTTCTGAAAGAGGTATTTTAATGGACTGCCTTCAGAAACTTCATCAATTACTTTACCTCTTATTTCAACTGTTAATGATTTACACATGGTGTAGCCTAAAGCAATGAAATGCATTTAAATTCATTCAAAGGCTGATGCATGGCTTGGAACAGAAACTAAGAGACTTCTACTAAATCTGCAAAGTTTGAGAACTCAAAGTTTTTAGAGTCTGAATGTAACTAAATATATATCTGCAGATATGGTTCTACACTGAACAAAAATATAAACGCAACACTTTTGTTTTTGCTCCCATTCCCCATGGGATGGACGTAGAGACCTAAAATTCATTCCAGATACACAATATAACCATCTCTCCCAAACAGTGGTCACAAATCAGTCCAAATGTGTGGTAGTGGGCACATCTGCTATATTGAGATAATCCATCCCACCTCACAGGTGTGCCACATCAGGATGCTGATCTGACATCATGAGTAATGCACAGGTGTACCTCAGACTGCCCACAACAAAAGGCCACCCTGGAATGTGCAGTTTTTTGCGCTATTGGGGGTCTGGGGACCCAGAACCGGTCAGTATCTGGTGTGACCACCATTTGCCTCATGCAGTGCAACACATCGTCGCATGGAGTCTATCAGATTGTCAATTGTGGCCTGTGGAATGTTGGTCCACTCCACTTCAATGGCTGTGCGAGGTTGTTGGATATTCGTGGGAACTGGTACACGCTGTCGTATACGCCGGTCAAGCACATCCCGAACATGCTCAATGGGTGACATGTCCGGTGAGTATGCTGGCCATGCAAGAACTGGGACATTCTCAGCTGCCATCTGCCCTGAACAATGTGAACCATGATTCATCCGTGAAGCGCACACCTCTCCAACGTGCCAGACTCCATCGAATGTGAGCATTTGCCCACACAAGTCTGTTACGGCGACGAGCTGGAGTCAGGTCAAGACCCCGATGAGGACGACGGGCATGCAGTTGAGCGTCCCTGAGTTTCTGACAGTTTGTGCAGAAATTGTTTGGTTGTGCAAACCAATTGTTCCAGCAGCTGTCTGGGTGGCTGGTCTCAGACGATCTTGGAGGTGAACCTGCTGGATGTGGAGGTCCTGGGCTGGTGTGGTTCCACAAGGTCTGCGGTTGTGAGGCCGGTTGGATGTGCTGCCATATTCTCTGAAACGCCTGTGGAGACGGCTTATGGTTGAGAAATGAACGTTCAATGCACGGGCGACAGATCTGGTTGACATTCCTGCTGTCAGCATGCCAATTGCACGCTCCCTCATTGCTTGTGGCATCTGTGGCATTTTGCTGTGAGACAAAACTGCACATTCCAGGGTGGCCTTTTGTTGTGGGCAGTCTGAGGTACACCTGTGCACTACTCATGATGTCAGATCAGCATCCTGATGTGGCACACCTGTGAGGTGGGATGGATTATCTCAATATAGCAGATGTGCCCACTACCACACATTTGGACTGATTTGTGACCACTGTTTGGGAGAGATGGTTATATTGTGTATCTGGAATGAATTTTAGGTCTCTACGTCCATCCCATGGGGAATGGGAGCAGTAACAAAGGTGTTGCGTTTATATTTTTGTTGAGTGTAAATCATCACACATAAAAAATGCTTTGTCACTTCTAATATGTAAGCAATGGCAACTTGTGCAGAATAAACCTGTTTTCTGAAATTTGGGCCTCCTGAATATTTTTCTACTAAAACCTCCACTGATGCTAATTTTATTTTCAGATGAATAGTGTGACTTTTTTAGAAATGAGGAATGGAAAATGTGAATACAACTGTACTTTGAACTGCATTTTGTCCTCTGTTTTTTTAATGTAACTATATATGTAACTATTGTAGGAGAATGGAATCTGTTTTTCATTTATCTGTGGAGTCCAGAAGCATTTGAATAACATGAGTAACACTTGCTTTAATGAGGTGATCAGTTTGTATGATTTGAATGCATAAATGAGACTCTTGTTCAAATGAAAGCAACTAAAAAATCATATGTTGCAAGAACTTTAACATTAGTTGTATTATTAATAATGATTTTTATTATTATTATTAATAATAATAATACTTCTGAGTAGTCTTTACTAATTTAAGTGTGCATATGACATAAATATGTACAATTTAAACTTAGGTGTGAGTGAACTACACAATAAAATCCATTCTTACTAAAACCTACTAAATTTCCACTTGTTTGTTTGCAGGGTTTGGGGTTTTGCTTTGCTTTCCTTTTTTTAAGGTTTGAATATATATATTTCGTAAGGTCAACTAATTACAGTTTACACATGGTTACAAATACAAACCAGATTTTAAATGATTTGTAGAAATCTGACCTGAGCGTTTCCAGTGTCAAATGTAGACTTCCCAGTCCGGAAGACAATATTTTCACTCCCAAGTCTTTCAAATCATTGTTACTCAGGTCCAGCTCTCTCAGATTAGAAGACTGGAAACTGCAAACCGAGGAGAGAGCTTCACAGCTTCTCTCTGAGAGGTTACAGCTGCTCAATCTGATGGGACAATAGCAAAGTATAATATTTTTATTCTCTGTTAAAGCGATAGCAGAATTTTTCAAGAATAAAACTTATTATAACTTACAGAGCTTTACTGGAAGCTTTAACTACTGGCAGCAGCTTCAAAAGAGCTTCCTCTGAAGCAGAGTATTTCTTCAGGTCAAACATATCCAGATCTTTTTCTGATGACAGTAAGATGAAGACAAGAGCTGACCACTGAGCAGGAGACAGTTTATCAGTGGAGAGACTTCCTGATCTCAGGGACTGTTGGATCTCCTCAACTAGAGAATGATCATTCAGTTCATTTAAACAGTGAAACAGATTGATGCTTTTCTCTGCAGACAAATTCTTACTGAGCTTCTTCTTGATATGCTGGACTGTTTCCTGATTGGTCTGTGAGCAACTCCCTGTCTGTGTAAGTAGGCCTCGTAGGAGATTCTGATTTGTCTGTAGTGAAAAACCCAAGAGAAAACGAAGGAACAAGTCTAGGTGTCCATTTAAAGTCTGCAACGCCTTATCCACAGCACTCTTGTACAAATGAGTCTCTGCAGATTTTCTTGTTTCAGAGTTCTGATAAGCTGTTTCTTGTTCTTTGAGCAGATTGACTCCGGAGTTGACGAAGGTCAGATGGACATGAAGAGCAGCCAGAAACTCCTGAACACTTAGATGAACAAAGCAGTACACTTTGTCCTGGTACAGTCCTCTCTCCTCTTTAAAGATCTCTGTGAACACTCCTGAGTACACTGAGGCAGCTTTTATATCAATGTTGCTCTCTGTCAGGTCTGATTCATAGAAAATCAGGTTTCCTTTCTGCAGTTGGTCAAAAGCCAGTTTGCCCAGAGACTCAATCATCTTCCTGCTCCCTGGACTCCAGTGTGGATCTGTCTCAGTTCCTCGATCATACTTGACCTTCTTTACTTTGACCTGAACCACCAGAAAGTGGATGTACATCTCAGTCAGGGTCTTGGGCAGCTGTCCTCTCTCTCTGGTTTTCAGCACATCCTCCAGAACTGTAGCAGTGATCCAGCAGAAGACTGGGATGTGGCACATGATGTGGAGGCTTCGTGATGTCTTGATATGGGAGATTATTTTGCTAGTCAACTTCATATCTCTAAATCTGTTCATGAAATACTCCTCCTTCTGTTGATCAGTGAATCCTATCACCTCTGTCACCATGTCAACACAGCTAGGAGGGATCTGATTTGCTGCTGCAGGTCGTGTGGTTATCCAGAGGTGAGCAGATGGGAGCAGGTTGCCCTTGATGAGGTTTGTCAGTATCATATCCACTGAGGTGGATAGTGTAGGGTCAGTTATGATCTCAGTGTTGTGGAAGTCCAGAGGAAGTCGACACTCATCCAGACCATCAAAGATGAAAACAACCCGGACATCTTCAAAGCTGCAGATTCCTGCTTCTTTGGTTTCAGTAAAGAAGTGATGAACGAGTTCTACCAAGCTGAACCTTTTCTCTTTCAGCACATTCAGCTCTCTGAAACTGAATGGAAATATGAACTGAATGTCTTGGTTGGCTTTGTCTTCAGCCCAGTCTAGAGTGAACTTCTGTGTCAACAGTGTTTTCCCAATGCCAGCCACTCCCTCTGTCAGCACTGTTCTGATTGGTTTATTTCTTCCAGGTGAGATTTTAAAGAGGTCTTCTTGTCTGATTATTTTTTCTGGTCTGTCTGGTTTCCTGGTTGCTATTTGTCTGACCTCATGTTCATTATTGACATCTGCTGTCCCTCCCTCTGTGATATGGAGCTCTGTGTAGATCTGATTCAGAGGGGTTGGGTTTCCTGCTTTAGGAATTCCCTCAAAAACAGTGCAGAGCTTCTTCTTCAGTGTAGATTTAAGTTTATGTGGGCACAGGGTGGGAAATTCTCAAAGAACACACAAAAAATATATTCTTCAGGATCATGAACTTCACAAAACCTTTCAGGCTGAGAATTAAGGAAATGTAAATCTATAAATTTCATATCATTTAACCACTGTTTTAAATCTTTAGAGAAATCCTCTTACTGTTCTGCAGACGGTCTGCCAGTTCTCCCTGCTTCATTTTCCTCAGGAAGTGCAGAATGATCTTCACAACTGCATCTCTCATGCTCCTCTTCTGCTCTTCTTCATCCTCACTTTCCAAAACCACCTCATCCTCCCCCTGACTCTCTAAGCCATCTGAGTAATCTGGGCTGAGAATCTTCTTGGTTTTCTTGATCTCATTCTTCACAAAGCTGAAAATGTTGTCCTCTAGGAGCTGGAAGAGAATTTTAAAAAAGTGCTTTGTCCATGTTTTTTTTGCCTTGCTGTAGAGTTGCTGATTTGCTACTCGGTCATGTTGAAAACAAAAACCAGAAATAACTAAAAAAAAAAAAAAAAGCACTTTTATTTTTACCCAACTAACTTTTTTCCCTACATTTTACTTTGTCAAAAATTGTGCCAGTGGATGTACATGCTAATTTTAGGATGTTTGCTCATCGTAATCAGTTCTAATTTTGATTAAATTGTGTTTGTGTCATATGGAGTTGTAACAAGCATGAAATGCGATCAAATTAAAAGCCTGTACTTTGACCCTGGACCTGACCTTCCAATTAACAAGAAAACTAGGAGCCTCCAGATTATAATAGCAGTCATTACTTCTGCATAGTGCATTCAGTTGGGAGTCGTCAAAATAACAACAAAAAAAAAAAAGTGGACAGTGCAAACTTTCCATCAGCCAGTAAATGGCACAAAGTAAAATAAAACAATCAATCAAATAATTGTGGCAAACATACTACTTTTTAATATTTTTTTAATTAAATGAAATGTGCTGAATACAAAATATGAAAATTACTCTATTTTATCCTTTGAAAAAATGTTAACCAGCATGATATACTGCTCTTCCAACTGCAGAATGGCGATGTCTGTGAACAGAACAGATATAAAAGTACTTCTTGTACATGTACAAACCATAAATATTGAGTCCAGATTCCTTTCTTGCTGCTGGGAAGACTGATCACTGAGAACTTCTAAACTCTCCTGGTCCACTCTGTGGAGGAATCATGGAAAAATTAGTTCACATAACAGAAAAAAACTGTTCCAACTCAGTTCCAAATTTTAGGTACACATTACCTCTCTGAGGCAGACTGTTGCTCTGTGTTGAAATTAACACCATATAACTCCTTTGACTTTTCACTGCTCAAGGATACACAGCTAGGTACAGGACAGTCTAATCTTTCAAAGCTCCTGATGGAAAAAGCGAAACAAAAACATGATTACATTATAAGTACATTTTCTATATATCAAACACAGAATCATTTTAACTTAGATGAACATAGTCTTGTTTAGAGACACATTATCCATTACATTTCACAAACCTGCTGCTTTATTGATACACTGCTGAGTTCAGGTTTAATTTTCTGTTTACGTTTTTGTCTTCTTCTAGATTTCTTTCTGTGAATAATCATGGAGCAGTGATGGGAGTGCTGACCTTCAGTTCAACCTTCAGGAGTCTACTACAATTTTAAACCTGTGTTAATAGGCCAAGTAAAACCAGAGTTATACTAAATTTTCCTGAATACTGCAGTGTTTGCTAGTGCAGGAAGAAACAGTAAAAACATGTTTTTTGAAGAAAACTGCTCACAAGTTGAAAGTGCTTGCCAGCAACCCCCCGCCCCCCCAAAAAAACAACAAACAAAAACAAACAAAAAACATGACATCAGATTTTTTTGCAATTTTAAATAGTTGTACAAAAAGCACTTGAGGCATTGGCTGCACGTTTGTGCATTTTGTTTTTTTTTTGTGGGATTTTAGGTCAGATGTGTTAATACTGTTTGTCGAAACGACACTTAGCATCTTCACTACAGCAACATCCTAGAAAAATTCATTTTTCAAATTAAAAAAAAAACAAAACACAAACCCACACAGCTTCACACACGAACATAGAACTGTGTGTGAAAAAAAAGATGAGCTGACATCAAATATGTTGGAAAATTTGTTTAGAATAACTGAGTTGCAACATTTCGAGACAGATTACCTTTCTGTAGAAGAAGGATTTTCTTTAAAATCAGGATTAAATTCCTTTGACACATCACTTTGTAAGGAAACACAGCTGGGTTCAGGTCCTTGTCCATTTTTATGTTTTTTCCCACGTTTACGTTTACGTCTTTTCCTGTGAATAATGATGAAGCAGTGATGTGAGTGCTGAGCTGTGACATGGAGAAGAGTCCTGGACAGTTAGAGATGGTCATCTCACCTCTGAGCTTTGGTCTGGCTCTCATGTTCCCCACACAGAGTGGTTTTAGAGGGAGGGACTCCCTCCTCTCTGTCCTCACACTGATCCATGTTGCTGAATTCACATCCACATCAGCTCACACACACTTTCTACCTTCACCTGCAGAGGAAACACAAATCATTCATGTGCACATCAACTGAAATCCTCATTTCCATCAGCTGCTTCTTTTCTGCTTCAGCTCAGTGTCAGCTGAATGCAGTCAGACCATGAAACTGGGTCTTATGCATTTAAATTAAAGTTTATTTAAATAATTTTTTAATAAAATTAATCAACAATAAACACCCAAAGCAATTTAAGATGGATGACAAGCTGCAGGAATGATGTAGACAGTCTTTGGATTCGGTTAATAAGCTTTGAACTGTTCTTGGCTTTTTTAATGAACAGAACACATCAATGACAACTTTCCATGAAAACACATATGTATCTTCCCCAAGGACACCTTGGCATGCAGACTGGAGCAGCCAAGAATCAAACCACCACCCTTCCAATTTTTCGATGAGCTGCTGTACCTCCTGAGCCACAGCCACCCCAATTTGACAACATATATCCTAACACTAATGTCTGACTGTCAGTCAGTGTCAGACTGAAATATTTAAGTTAACAGTAGATGAAAAAGTATGGAACTTTGACTTTATAGAGTGGAACCCCGACTTACGAATACCCCATTTAATGAAAAATTCAAGTTACGGCAATATTTCTGCCCATGTTACGGCAAAATGCCCGCGTAACGAAATCTGCTGGCTCTGATTGGCTGAGCCCACAATGCCTTCCGAATCATGCAACAACCCCCTTGGCTTTTGTACTTGGCTTTGCTGTTCCACTTGAACTACGTATTGTTGTTGCAGTTAGCAAATAGCCTATAGACTATCGTTCACTCAAAAGGCGCGATGGGTGCTTCGACTTACAAAAATTTTCGAATTACGAAAGACCCTCGGGAACGAATTAATTTCTTAAGTCGGGGTTCCACTGTACTTAATACTGACAGCTTAATAGTGTCAGTATCAGAACTCCAACACTGGGTTTTAAATAGTTTTAATGCTTTTATTTCAATATTTGCTGCTGATGGCTTCCATTTTAAAATAGAAGATAAAACATATTTGTCATTATTCTGGGTTTTTGACAAATGTGTTTTCTATGTTTGGACTTTTTAATTCTTATTTAATATTCTGAGTTTGAGACGTGAGGTGTTCCAGGATTTGATTTGAATTATACTTTCAATTCTTTTGTGTCTAGTCTTCTACTCCAAATATCCTGTTTAATTTCAACTTTGTTTAGTATTTCTATTCTCAAGTCTTCTTAGTTTTTTCCCCAAAGTTGGTTTAGTTTGCTTTTTATGTCTCTTGTTCCTGATATCATACCTCCCCTTTGTTCCCTGTACCCTCTTGTCAAGTCAGTTCTGTGTTTGTTTACCTTCCTGTTGTATCAACTCTGCGTTTTTATTTTGTTTTGTCGTGTTTTATTTTGGTGGTCTACAGTTTTTGTGCTTTGTATTTAGCTCTACTTCCCCTCTCTCACCACCTGTAGTTAGTTTCAGCTGCTCTCTCTTCAGTTTGTTCCCTCGTCCTTTCCATGTTCTACCTCATAGCTGTGTCTCCCAGTTAGTTTTGGTTTCTGATCTGATATTATGTTGTGCTTTGGTAAAAGTGAAGCAATAAAGCTGCTTTTAAATATATTTCTTATTTTTGGGTCCAACTCCTGCCTGCCACACAGCTGACCTCCACAATATTTCACGAGGGGAAAAAACTGCTCCAGGAATTAATGTTGCTGCCCAGACGACACTAAACTGGGAATGAACAATGTAACTGTGGTTGTGAAGGAGTAACTACAGTGGGGTAATAAAATGGAAAAGATAAAGTGATAATAGGGAACAGGCACTTTTTAAATGACACCAAAGTTCATGTAACTGTACAAGACCACCCCCATATGTTAAAGCGATGTTAAACTAATTTGTTTTCAGAGAAATTATATTATTAATAAAAAGCAAATAAGCTGGACTGCCGAATGGTCAGTGTGTGTTGATGTGTACATTTGATTACATTTTTGTGTTCACCTTATTACCCCACTATTTTTTTTTTTATATAGTATTATTACTGAGATGTAATATAGAGTTATACTGGATCAGCTTTTTGGTTTTGAGTCTTTATCCAAATGAGTCTTCATCTGTTCTCCACATAAATGAAACTTTGCTTTGTGATGAAAAGGAACTCTTAAAAACTCTAATGAGTCAGATTTCTACTCACTCAGCTATTTCCCGTGAACTTCACTCTGCAGCTCTCTGGACAGAAAAAAAGAAATTCCTCTGAATCATCTCTGTCATCAGTCCTCTATGTGTGAGGGCTGTCGTCATATTAAACATTTGAAACCATGAAAGAGTCTTAAGCTCGAGCTCACAGGTCAAAAGTCAGCTGTTCCACCTTAATATGATGCTTTCATCTCATAAATGATTAATCTGTAATAACCTCATGCTCTGACTCTGACATCCTGAACAAAACATGATAACAGTCTACTATGTCCAGTCAGAGCAGCTAGACCAACAACCCCCTAAAAATCATGTTACCTTAGCAACAGCTCTGTTATTTTCTGCCGTGGGATCACAGCTCAAAGATTCAATCCAATCACTGATCACCATCAAGATCCAAGTAGAATAGAAAGAGCAGATCTAATTAGTTTTATGTAGCATTGAGTGTTTCTTAGACTTAATAATATAAAATAAATTAATAAATTATCCAGTTTCCTCTGCCTCTGTTCATTTCAAATATCTTGGTGGCTTCAAAACAGTAAAGTTTACTGTTTCACCATTTGGTTTGTAATATAGGATATTTGTGTTTATAATATAGCGTCTATATGAATTCTATATAGTCTGTAGTGATTTACAGTCTATAATAGACTGTAACACAGAACGTGACAACAGAACATGGAATGGGTGTTCTGGTGGATCAAATTAATTGACTGACACTATTTATTTCAAAGAGTTTGGACATTTAAAAAATTTGAAAAATGCTGAAACATATTTCATGAAGGAAAGATGATGATAAATGTTTCACAAACTGGAAATAATAATGGACTATGATCCTCCATAAAACAACATGCACATCAAAATCAAACTGCAATCCACCACCTGAACCAGTGTCTCATATCACATCTCCAGTTTTATAGTTTGCCTATGAGCCTGTTCAGAGTCCAAGTAAACATCTCATCACAGTCAAACTGCTCTTTTAAAGAGGATCAACTAATGAACTCCAGGAAGCTCTGATAAGTATGCTCAATAATAAGGCTCCAGGTCCAGATGGTTTTCCAACAGATTTTTACAAAGAATTCTGGACAATTCTGGCACCAGTTTTTCACAGGATGTTGCAGGAAATCAAAGAAAATGGTAGACTACCACCAAATATGAACTCTGCAAATATCAGTCTCTTACAAAAACCAGGCAAAGACCCTGTATTTCCTTCAAGCTA
>NW_005187620.1:1016390-1048768 GCF_000239375.1 Pundamilia nyererei | reverse complement strand
TAGAGTAAAGTGGGAGGAAACATGTCTTCTTGCAACACACAGAGAAGTCTTTGCTTTTCCAACTGATCACTCAAAGGAGTACAGCTATACTATGAAATGGTATTACACGCCATTGTAATTAAGTTTTGTTAGGAAGCTGTTTTGATATTTCCAAGGTGAATTTAATTCAATTTTATTCAAATAGCCCCAAATCCCAACAACAGTCGCGTGAAGGCGTTTTATATTTTACAGGAGATCATACAATAGGTAGAGAATCTAACAATCATATGACCCCACATGAGAAAGCAGTTTGGCAACAGTGGGAAGGAAAAACATCCTTTTAACAAGAAGGCTGAGGGAGGGGGGCTATGTGCTTCAACCGGTCATGTAGGTAAAGGTTAATAATAGTGTACTTTGGGGCAACTATTTAATTCTGGGAGACTTTTGAGTGTGATTAAGTCTCTTAGCAAGAATCCACAGCACGGTAGAGCTGCAGCCCTCTTTGCTCTCATGTTTCTGATAAACAGAAAGCCAAAGCAACTTCCTCAACATGGAGATGAAAGGTAACGAAAGGATACCCTTTATCTTCCACCTGCAGTCCTCTGTACCACTCACCCCCTTTTTCAGGTCTGCTGTGCTGCACATGACTTACAAAACACACAAATAAAAAAAACAAAAAAACAACCATGCACCACCACCAAGGATTTGACGATTTATTGACACAAGATGTGGTACTGTGACAGTAACAAATCATTTACAACAAGCTTACAGCAATGACACAAACTTTTCCATTTCATAAGATGCCGTGACCGACCTCGGCACACATTCTGTGCTGCTGGAAACATTTCTATTTGCAGGAGTGTGTTTAAGACGATGCTGTGTTTAGAAAAAAAACAAACAAATAAAAAACTAATGGGATCTACAATGAAACGTAGGTTAGGAGCAGAATTTCAGACTTGAGGAAATCCACAGCTGAAATTAAGAAAGGGTAAAATGACAGCGAGTTCATGCAGGCACATTAATGTTCTCATCTCATGTACGTCACCAACACAACTGACACACTGGGATAGGGAGAAAGCATTTTTGCTTCATTTTTATACATAGTTACTAAACATTTTCTTACTACACCATTACTGGCCTACAGTACAACTCTGGGGGTTTGGGTATATGTACTCTAATGTTCATATAGCTCACACTATGCCAACTTTATAAGGATTCTTTTGAGAGTAATAAAAATAAACTTGGCAATTCATTTTTGTAAATGTGTGGTCCTGTGAACCTGACTTGGCGGATTTCCCACAGTTTAGCATTACATGAAAATCCCCCCAAGAAAATAAAAAATAAAAACACTGGCATTCAAATGACATGTAAAGCACATCAAGGAAATGAAACTAATGCAACAATAACACCTGTGAAAAGAAAACACACAGAGGTAGATGCACAATAAATAGGAATGAAAATATAGTTGTGAAAAGTGTGGCTGCAGTAAATGGGACCGTTTCAGAAAAGAGGAGGAGGAGAAGAAGAAAAAATAAAAATCGTGTCAAGCAAATAACCGGAAACAGAGTGGCACTGGAGTGTGAACACAAAATTGGCTGCTCTTGCTTTTGTAGTGGTTGTAAAACTTTAAGAATTTAAACCCATCAATGTCCTTTATGCCACCTGCTCATCAGAAGACTAAACAGTGTAACTTTTCCTTTGCTTATGGATTTATTTAATTTTTGAAGAGCACTTCATAAAATGTTATACTGAAGTTGTTTAATATCAGAACCAGCACAGCGAACTGCTTACGAACACTTTAACAAGAAAAGGATAAGGTGGAGTGTCATTAAAAGGATTTAGAGCTTTGTGAAGACCGGATGGTTGTAAACGCCTCTGCCAGAAAGACCATAAATGGCATAAGGAAACAATGAAATGCCTAGATTTTGCAATTACAGGGTTGCTAACTTATCACTAAGTTTCTCAATTAGTGTACAATGCTTCACAGTAAGGGGAGAAAAGTTGACATTTGTTTCTAAACAAATTGCACAAATTGTAAGTGATCCCACCAGATGTGGCAGAAGCAGTCAGACAGACATTTCTGGTCTCAAAACAACAGAATACTGCTGTGACTCTGGAGGTACAACTGAAGCAAAGAAAGCGTCAAAAGTGGATCTAAATTAAAAGAAGTGTGAGCTGAACAAAGCAAGTCCCCACTCAGGACAATTTCATCATTAATCACATCTTCACAACAATAAGACGTAATGTTAAGGATGGAATGGTTTTCACTGAGACGTAAAAATAGGGGGTAGAATTAAGAGGATTTTAATGATGCTTTCAACTGCCAAAATAAAGGAAATGTCAACAGTACGCTTGATAATCACTCCCAATACCCTTTGTCTCATCTCACATTTACCCTGTTGATCACTTTGAGGAAAAACACAATCTCCAAAATTGCTTACTATCCATCTTTTACTGTTTGGATTCTCTTGTTTTGGCAGTCAGCTGCACATACAGAAAAATAAAAAAAACAAATCAAAACAAAAAAACACTGCGGTTTGTTGTCAGGATGAAGCAGAGTCGGCAAGTGGTGAAGTGCGTCAATTCTTCAGCACAGAATCGTACATCTGGTAGACGTACTGAGACACTTCTGGAGCCCGACACTTCAGAGAGAGCTGTGGACAAAAGGAGAGCAGAGTTATAAAGGGAGATGCACTCACTCACACATTTATAAAGATGCTCAATCACAGCTCTGTTTACACTGCTTATACTGACCAACTGAGGAATAAAGGAGTAAAACTGGAACGAGGGATGTTACTGACAGTGCTTTTCCCATTTTACTTTGAGGATTTGTGCTGTGTACAAGGAAGGTCAGGATGTGGGTCAGGATCTTGTACGAATATTGTAGCGTGCTTCCCCTACTGAAGGGTAGTGCTGTGTAATTGTATTCCCTTACCATTTTATTACAGCATTCTCACTTTTTGTCCACAACTGAAATGATCAGCTCATTAACACAAATAACCGGTAATTATTTGAAAATCATTAGCTGCTTTTCGAGTAGTATAAGTTAAAAAAATAAATAAATACTGGTTATTTTCTGGATTCACTATATTCTATACCATGACTTACTGATTTTCACTGTATTTATAGTTACTTTGAACTTTTCGGTTCTGGTGGTCAGCTAAAACAAGAAAATCTTTGTAAGCGAAGGTGAAACTTTCCTCATTACTTTTTAAAACCCAGAACAGCGCGTCAAAATGTAAATCTTGTGATGCTATACCGTGTAGTTGGGGTTGCCAGGTTGAATGCGGAGCTCAGCCAGGATCCAGATGCCATTGGTTAGCTTCAGGGACTGGTAGAGCATGTCTTGGCCTTCTACATTTCTCTTGGCAATGGTGTAGATATTGTTATTCTGCAGCTTCCCTGAAACTGTGTCTGCAAGACCGTAAGGTTTCTCAGATTATGATTACACCTCACTCACATTTCAGAAGCCACATCAAAACACACACACAAGAGGGTGCTATCACTACTGGAACCATAATCACTTTAAGGAACTCACACTAATGTATGCATGGGCTAATACAAAGTCCACTACTGGCAAAGGGTAAACTAGGTTTGTGAGGATTTTAATCAACTTCAACCTTTAGATGTCAGTAAAGCTGGACAGATATTCTGAAAGTAGTACTGCTTTGGTCAACTTTTAGCTATCAGAATGCTAGGATTATAGTGGCAAAAATATTGTGAACTTTTTTAAAGGAAAGGAGATGTTCAGCATTGGTTAAAAAGAAAGAGTATCCAAAGATAAGCATGCGGGTGGAGAAAGAAAACAGAGAGAAATAAGGCTTTTTGGATAAGTTGGAGTGTTTTTGATGTCTTAAAAATAACAGAGGTTTTTAAACACTGAGCTGAGAATGTGTTAATCAGTCATCTATATATTTAATGCAACCACGCTGATGATATGGTTAGCTTAAATTGTATTCAATCATTGAAACAAAGAACAACTACTTCAAAAATGCATCATTGTGCCATTTGCCATATTTTGCACGAGTAAAAGCATTGTCTAATATTTTGATATGTTAGAGAAACTACCAAATAAAGAAGTATAGAGCCAAGTTATGTGGACGAGAAAGAAAACAATAAACAAGCAGGTAAAAATAATTTAACATGCTCATGAGATTTTTGACAAATTTGTCTACCTGCATTAAGGTGGCAGTCCTTTATCTGATACTGTAGCTCATTCTCATTGGGGATGTCTTTCCAAGTAGCCAGGAACACCTGTCGCTCTGAAGAAGAAAAAAACAAAATATCCGACAGCAGTGATGTAGAAAGTGTTGGATGTTTCAAACCACTGACATTGATAATTCAAAGCCCTTTAAATGATTTACTGTTTTGTTTGATTCTATTCAGATCTATTATTAGGGATGAAGGAATTCTTTTCATTCCATAGAAATTACACTTCACAATAAGGTAGGTTTCAGTTGCCTATAACATACTTTTACAGCCCAAAAGCAGACTGAATATACATTTCCCAAGTAACAGCAATGTTTGTCAAGCTTCAATAGCTGTGAGGAATATAATTAGCCATTTAAGGAATAGTACCACACTGTTGTTGCTGTTTTAAAAGGTTTTAAGAATTTTACCCATTTTTCCATCCTCAACAAAGAATACATTGAGAGGGATGAGTACGCTGAAGTAGAACACATCAATGCTGTTCTTTACAGCCACCTATAGGAAAGACCAGAGAACATGGTAAGTTTGACATCTTGAGTATAACAAGCAATATACCAACATTTGCATTCAATCAGGTTAAAACTGTAAACTAAACATCAGTTTCTAAAATATATTTTATGAGGGCTAGCTGTTTTTCTCAGTTTCCAATTCTTGTACTGAGTGCAAACACCCTGGAATTTTCATTTTTTGCAAGACGCTGAGAAATTATTTCTGAACTAATGGCCATGTCACACTAAATAATAATAAAAAACAAACAAACAAAACAAAACACACATTTCAGAGAGACAGAAAGAGCAAGACACCTGTCCCTGGCCAGGTCTTTAAATGTGTTCCACTGCTGATAAAATGTGTGGCCACTGTGTGCTGCTGTACCTGAAGATTATTGAGAGGGTCCATCTTCATAACTGGCCCAATGGTGTTAAGAGGCAAAGAGATCTCAATACTCTGATTGGGCATCAGTGGAGTATGAACGGGCAGAGGACTGGTGGGGATCACCCCAAAACTGCAGAAACATATATTAATATTAAAGTTAGTTTTAAAACGTTTCTTAAAGAGTGCAATAAGCAATGACATGACATTCCTGTTGAGTCAGATCACTGACCTGTTCTTGTTAAACTGGATAGCAAAGTCGGTCATGTGTTGTAGGGCTTTGTTGGTGAAAGTCATGTCCATGTACATGTGACCCTGACGGCGAGAGAATGTTCCAGAGATCTCGAGCCCTTTAGCTTTCACTGCAGGAAGCCATACCTGGTAAAAAGTACAACTGCAGTCAATAACACAGACAGTGTTTTACTTACGTTACACCTTCCAAGAAAAAGTTGCGTGAACTCACTGCTTTGGGGACTGCATAGCCTCCTGTGGTGATGGCCATGCCTGTGGAAAGCTCAAATAAGTCGTTGAGGCCACTGCTGGTGGCAGGAGGTGCAGGTGTAGGTGAAGGGGCAAAAGTGTTGGGGACTGATGACGGGATAAAATTTTGTCCCACCTGCAACAAAAATCACAACAAAAACACACACAAAACACAATCTAATAAAGTATAATTTTATGAAGTATCGCAGAAGACTTGAGAAATTTACTAAAATCTACTAAACGGGTCACACAGAAAATAAAATCTTAGACCAGAACAACGGAAGAAGCAACTGATTTGGTCTTTGTGATTATGAAGAAAAAAAACAAAAACAAGATTTCAATCACATCAAAATCACGATTAGCCAAATCAAAAAAATCAAATGTGAGATTAATTTAAAAGAGTAAAAATTTTGTTTTGCCTGTTTGAGCCCATTTGTTATAAAAAATATTATTTGAAAAAATACATTAGAAGTCCAAATTAACATCATATTAACTAAGCCTCTTACTATGTATAAAATCATACAAGAGTATGGAAAAGAGGGCATAAACAAATATATCAGTTCCGTGTATATTTTTATATGTTCAAATTGATGGAAAAAATTATGATATATTGATATATTGAAAGTGATATTGATGGAAAATATGAAAATCTACTATTTTCATAAGGTGGTTGTAATTATTGGTTGCCCAAAAAATTACAAAGGATTTAGAAAAGAGGTTTCTAGTCTATGAATGGCTCTACAACACAGTAAAATCTGTTGTGTCCTCATTACTACACAATGACCTCTTCCTTTCTTTAAAGCCTATAAATGGTGTCAGTGGCCATGTCACCACCACCCCCCCACCCCCAAAAATGACCATAAATATAATGTCTACTGCATTCCCACACTATGAATATTTAAGGAAGGTCTTAACAGGAAGTGAGAAAGAGAACTAAGTGATGTATTCATCCTGATGTCTGACAGAAGGAGAAGGCTTTCAGTTTGCCCCTGTATGCCTTTGTGTGTCCCATCAAAGACTTAAATGGGCTAAAACATTCAAAACATCCGTGTGGTCATCTTGTTGAAAAATGCGTGAGTAAGACGAGTGTGGTGGGTTAAATTCAGGAAGCATGCAGCATGCAGACGGCCAAACAGAAGGGCTTGACTTACTGCTGGACTTCCCCCAACACCTCCGCCCAGGTCTCCCCCCAGCTACAGGAGAGAGGAGAGGCCACCAAAGACAGCATCCAAACATTATCGACAGACCAAAGACACAAAGACAGAGACAGAGACTTTCTTAGCAACCATAACCCATCAAGAGGAGCCCTCACTTTCTGGGAAATATTAATCTCTGCATTGTAGGTTAGACATTAAAAAAAAAAAAATCACTCTGCAAGGAGATTATGAAGAAATCCAGATATTCCGGCAGCTCGGAGAAGTGGTAATAGAAGACAAATACCTAGTAACATGTTTATGAGCCAATGTTACGGTATTAAAACATTTTAAATTTGTGTTACAGCAAGATACAGCATATGAGCATAACAGTTACTTTTTATCACAAGCGCACTTGCATGAACACATAAAACCCAGTAGAAAAGAAAATGGTGTCAGCAGGTACAAGATCTGAACAGGTCTTCTTCAACTATAACAATCCTAAGGAGGAACAAAGAAAAACTAACTTTTCATCATATACCCATTTCTTTTGGGAAAATTTCAGCTTTCCAGATGTTTTACAACTGCCTGCACAGCCTCTTTCCTCCTTAATGTGATGAAAGAGTCATTAAAATGAATGGTGAGAACCACTAGGTAGCATCACGTAACCAGCACTGGTAAACTATAGAAGGATCTAATGGGAGTCAAAGCTTGAATACAGTATAAACGTCTATTATTATTCCATACAATGTGCCAAACACGTAAGACCCATTGCTGCAATGACAATTAAGTGCAATCGCTCAGTGGATCTTTACCTAAATTTAGTAAAGTAAGTGTGCATAAATATGCTCATGCTCACCAAACTGTCAAGGCCTCCTCCCAGAAGGTCCACCGCACCCATCTGCATGGAGGAGACCTGGGGCACATTGACTGGAGGACCCAGGTCCAGGTTCAGCAGATCACCCAACAGGTCACCCTGACTGGGAATGACATGTGGCTGGTCCATGGCTGCTGCTGGCCCACCGCTCACTGGGCTCTCACCTGTGTCGATGCTGTCGTAAGGCAAAACAGTAGACTGGTAAATGAAATGTACTTGGAAACTCAAATCCTAAGAGCTCCAAAAGTATCACAGATCACTGGAAAATTATGAAAGAATGCAAAGTAGTAGAATCTTTAGTTATGAAGCACGGCAACAACTTTCTTTAACCTCCTAAGACCTGAGCTCTTCTATGGCATACATTTTTAATTTAACTTTGATATTTGGGCATATTGGGACCCAATGAATGTAAAAACAAAGAATTACCAGTTCTTGTTTTGTTTTTTTACCTGATTTTTGTTTTTTAGAAAAATGAGAGCCACATATGAGGATATTTGTTTAAAATTTTGATAGAACAGTGGCAGTATATTGTCCTCGTAGGTGGATGTCAGGCCCTTGTAGAGCAAAATTAAGTATTTTGGTCGAAATAACCCAAAATGTGATGTCCACATATGTGGACGCCAGGTCCTAGGAAGTTAAACATTATATTTGGGGGAGGTTTTTATTGCATTTAGTAGATTTACTGGAGAGTAGACAAGAAGGCAGGTGGGCAAAGATGAGCAGTAAAGGGCCATTGGGTCCAGGCTGCTGCATGAGATTTCCATCTCACCTTGTGAGCTAAACTAGCAGCAAACAAGCACACTGCTAGAGAGGGCCTTGTGCTACAGCACTGTGTTGGAACAGAAATGTCAAATTTTTTATATCATAAAACTTGTTTCCATTATGTAAATACATTTCCTTATTAAACTGGGATAAATACAGTACATCCACTTCAACGGAAATTCATCTAAAAGTCCTCAAGTCCACAGCTTCCTGTTGTAGATTCTTCTTTCACACAAGATTTTGCCTGACTCTTCAACATCAGTGGGGCATGAGGCAATATCTTAAGAGTTGGGCAATGTCCTGTTTTCAAAACTAGTTTAAAGCATAAACTGAGCTATGATTAAAAAATTGAAGAGTTCTCAGCTCACATATACAACATACAATATCACATTAATAAGTATTATCGAACATTTTCTTGAAACCAAACCAAATGCTTTGAGACCAGAAGACTGCATTTTAAACTGCTGGATGAATAAGAAACTCTGTCTTTATCTTAAAAACATCAAACCACTCACACCAATTACTTTTTTTTTTAAAGTAGCACTAATTTTAACAGTTTAGACTTTAGACTCAGCTGCTTGTTGTCAAACAGATCAACACGGGCACATTCCTGGAAATTATGAAGTGGTACAAGTACAACGATAGCCACTATATTGTTTCTGCTTATAAACACCAGGGATCAAGAAAAATCTACTCCTCAACAATTACAGGTTGTGTAATTTTATCTCACAATTTCGACATATGACACATTTTCATGAACTGACCTTCCTGGCCAATTTGCAAATTTTCCATGCAACAGAACTGAACTGCTGAAGGGATAAATACTTCCTCTTATATATGGAAAATGGAAGCAAAGCAAAGTGCGACCAATATGAAATATCTGAATATAATCAGTTTACGCCAGTGTGATTATTAAAGTTAAGCTCCTTTCAAGAACTTCAAAAATTCAACCGTTTTATTACACTGATCTTTCAGGCCATCAGGTCCAAAAAGCCATATATTAAAGTATGAGCTCTATGTATTAGTACAATGGACTAGTAGTGAAAGCAATAAAAGTTTTGCATGACAGCGTCCGGCACCCAGAACAACAGCTGGTAAAAGCAGCTGACGTGACATTGTGTAGAACTGGTATGGCACTGAAAACAGTGTCTGACCTGCTGTGCTGAACAGGAAGGTGCTTCCGGTGGATTCCATGGCTTCCCTCCACAAAGGCGCTGGGGGGCTTGTGATACACAGAGGCCAGAGAACCAATGTGGCATATAAGCTCATCCAGTAGGGTGGGCTCTATTAGGTCGGTCTCCTCTGAGATTAGGGGTTTCTCTGACAACACCACCTCTTTAGCAGTTACGGGGTCAGTGGACAACAGGCGCCAATAAATGTAGCCTCTGTCACGCAGGTCAGGGTTGTCAGAGTCCTGCATAGGAGGTCAACACGTTGTGCAAGTTATACTCAACATAGGCAGAAATCACATACCAGAAGATTGTGAGGACCACAGTTTCACAAGTCGTTACAAAAGTGGCAGCTAAGAAAGCTACATATCTGAGAATAATACTTTCATATATGTTAGAGAAAGAAACACTTCTCAGAGAGAGGGAAACCGAACAAGTCATCAAAATCATGCAAAGGCTCTTCAGAATAAAATATACGACTCACTTGAGTGGCCAAGCTGAGGACTTGCTGCACCAGCTCCTGAGTCTCTGATGGCTTCTTAAGGAACAGCTTGACAATGGCGGTCAACAGAGTAAGCTGGACCTGCAAGTCCGAGCACACACACACCATTGGAATATGGCTGTGTTTTATATGCAATGCCTTTAAAAGTCTAACCCTTCATCATAGCTGTGGTAGGTCAAAAAATATTTGAAACAGTCGATCCCCGACTACAACACTTAATGATATTTACAGAAACATAAGATTATTGAAACCTTTCTTATTTAATTCATAACAATACACAATATAATTACAAATCATAGGAACATTGTTGACATTGTTAAAAAAGTCAAAATGATAAAATACATGAAAACATTTTATTATTCTAGATAAACTGTTAAAATTCAACTCAATGTTTTTTTGTAAGCAAGACTAGCCTTTCTGAAATATGTAATGCTGCTCTCGTATATTGTATCGTAATCTGGGTATTTTATTTTACATGAGTATTTTTTTTTTTTAAATAAACTTACCTGAGTGCTCTCATCATGGAAGCCCTCAAGGAAGCTCTCCAGCAACTCATCAGCGTTGTCAATCCGCTCAGCATACTCGCCAACAATCCAGATCATGGCAGCTCGAGCGTCAGGCTCATCCAAGGAATCGAGGTTCTCACAGAGTGTGGCAATGATGCTTTCATACCTAAAGAACACCATATCTCTAAAGTAAGAATCGGACTACACACTACACATCACATGAAATGACATGTACACATGTGAGCTACACAGTCCATCAATTTTTAAAAAAGGTTTATATAGAGCACTAGATAGTTACTTGATAAACACTTTTCACGCATTCAATGAGAAACCTACTTGTTGGGGTACTTGCGGAAGATGTCCCTGATGACCACAATAGCCTCCTGAACCACATAGTTGACCTTAGTCTGGATCAGGTCCAGCAGAGTGCTGACACAGCGCTCTGCCGATTGCTGAAGGGAAACAGGACAGAAACATCTGTCACCTTTACTACCAGAAAAGAGTTTTAAATTACTAATGACACATCATTATTTTAGCTCAGTGGGCCCATAATTCTCACCTCAACTTTGATGGCACAGCGTCCGATGGCTCGTACAGCTTTACGCACAAAGTCCACATCTACCTCTGTGGCATACTCCTTCAATTCAGCCAAAACCTGCAAATCACAGAACAGAAGTGAATCATTTTAAAACTACTTTCTATAAATAATGTTAAAGATTTTCGAACAATTAATTGCTACAATATACTTTTAGTCTTGTTTTCTGTGAAGTACCTGGGCAATGTTGGCCTGAGAAGCCAAACGGATCATGATGTCCAGTTTCTCCAGTTTCACATAGATGGGGTCATTGTATTTGACAAAGAACACCTTGATCTCCTGCTTCAGGATCTCAGGCCTGCACAAAATCAATACATGACACATTATAGTGTGGCACCTAGTCCAAAAGAAAAAATCCCAAGATGGGATTTAATGCTTTTCAAGTAGCAGGCAACTAAGCATGTAAGTGTCAGTCATAGAGTAATATTGCCTGCTATAGCCCTTAAGCTGCTAGACAAGAAGGTTTATCCTGTGTGTGTGCTAAGGTTCAGTTCAGTGTGTACACACAAAAAATATACATTAAAAAGGTGGTGAGAACAAAAAATAGAAATCTGTCTTTCCCAGCTTCCAATTGCTTGTCATAAGAGTGTGTAAACAAACAAACACAGTAAAATATGAAGAAATTACAATAAGGAAATAACCAAATTTCAAAATCTATATATTAAAAATGTTTTTAGAGTTAATATTAAACCCAGCAGCTCAACTTGAAACCTTTCTCTGTCCTTTCTGACAATATACCTCTTCTGGACGATGAGGTTGATGTTCCTCAGAGCCACATACTGGACCTCTGGCTCCCCGGAGAGCAAGGTGACCAGTGGGGGAGATAACTTCTTCAGCAATGTGTTGTAGTAGTCAGAATCCTTGGGCAGCAGCTCCAAGAACTTCATCAGTACCTTCACAGCTGACAGCACCACCGCTGAGTTGGCATGAGACAGCCGGGGGGTGACACGCTCACAGATGCTTTGAGGAGAAGAAGCAGAAATCCCATCATTTTCAGTGGTGTCATGTAGTGATAATGCTGGGCTTATCTCTGGTCTTAAAAGGATTTTTGTAACTCTGATTAATATCACAAATGGTCTAGTTTTAAGTAAAAGTTGACAGGACTGCTACCTTTGAGCCTCACGCTCATCCTTGGGGTTGTAGTTGGACAGGCAGTCCAGGATGAAGGTCTGTCCCCACTCTGTGCACTCGTTGAGGGCCGTCAGCAGCTTGTTGATATTCTGTGGATTGAGGTCCAGCAGGTTGCTGTTGGGGTGAGACTCACTGATCTCTGATAATGCAGCAACTGCATTGGCCACAACCTAAAACGCAAGATATGAAACAATAATGATTTCAACAATAATTAACTCTATATTAACTTAATTATTCTTTAATAGTAATCCAAAGGAAACTAACAGCATTTTTAAAGCACTAACACAACTTTGGGAAAGATACAGACAGAGGTGTAAAGTACTGAGACCTACCATGGGATTGGAGTCAGCAATAAGATCTCTCAGGGAGTCCAGGAAGCCCTGGTCCTCCACCATCTGGGCATTGATGTCATGAAGTTTAGCTACACAAACAGCTGCAGTCTTCCTCACATATGGGTCCTCATCCTTCAAGCACTTTCTCAGTGGCTCACACAAGTACTCTGTGATCTTGTCCACCCGAATGCAACCCATGGTGCGGACGGCAAGAGCCCTGATCAGAGGATTGGGGTCCTCACAGTCCTAAGGAATAGGCGAAGAAAGATTTTACATAGGTACAATGGGCGTCAAAGTTAAAAAACTAACTCACTTTGTAATTTGGAGCAAATCATGAGCTTGTGTGCAAGACACATCTGAAAACTGTACAAAAATCTTAATCCCTATTGGCATGTAAGAAACCCATTGATCGATCCTGTGCAACAGCATGGACAAACTATGGTAGCAGGAAAACAATAAAAAAGTATTTTTAGATTTAACTGCCTTAGTGCAGATTAGTGTAGGATGCCGTTAATCAACAGTTCATTCTCTGTCTTGCCTTGACGAAGCTGTTAACGGCCATTATAGCCATATCAGGCTGGCTCTTGGCGTAGTTCATCAAGTAGAGGTACACCAACTTCTTCAGCTCCAGGTTGTCAGTCTGCATGCAGTTGACTACATCTGGGAACAAAGAACTGAGAGCAAAGCAAATTGACTTCAAAAAGGAGTACTAGACAATGTTGCGACACTGTCATGTTCTCTCACACTAGCTGTGAATTTACTGCATGATTAACTGTCCTGAACTCACATCAGTACAAATCGGCTTAACGGACATATCATACAACTGTAGTATGACTAATTAATGTCTGTAAAGCTTTAGCACACTGTGAAAAAACACTGTGTGCAAAGTGATCATCAATAACGATGTCTGAATAGCCTGAAAGTAATAAAAACATCCTTTCATTCACACTTTTACCTCCTGATTTCTGAGGCTACTAGTCAGATATATAAAAAGAGTGAAAAAGGCCAGAGCTCCAAGTACCTTAGAAACTGCTCTCTCCTATTTTTTAATCTCTGCTACTGTGTTCTCTTAATTTGCAATGACTGATTTCCTTGACCGATGGCAATCAATAGCAAAGCAGTGAGCCCCCTGAACAATACTGAGACTTTTATTTACTATTACTCTCTTAGCAGCACTGACAGTTCCAGGAACATATCCTGGGAGTTGGCAGAGAGCAGCGGAAACAAAAGCAGAGCCGGAAACAATGACCACACATCAGTCTACTGAGGATGAGACTAATCAGCTTTCCAAAAGCAAAACTCAGAGTTAAATATCAGCAGCTGAATTACTTAGGAGAGTGAAGGACTTTAATCCAATTGTCTGTTGGTCAGTAAGCACAACACAATTTTCTTCTTGTTTAAGATATTCGGTGCCAACACATAATGCAACTGAGAAATCACAGACGCCACGTCACTTTGATTTGCTTATCTTATCACACTGTTATAATTATAGACCTGTGTGGCGCATGTCATAAATGCAGTGTACCTGACATCTTTGCCAACAGTCATGGCAGCAATGACCTTCTTCACTGCCTCTTTCCTCTTCTCCTTCTTCTCATTGTTCAGCTCTGCCTTCAGTTCAAAGATCTCCCCTGAAAGATGAATCAGATGAAGAGTTGACAGCAGTACTGTTTATATATACACTGCCATAGATTTCCAATCTCTAACATGCCTACATGAACAAAAACAATTTCTCTATCATACTCACCTTTTTTGTTTGTTGTGAAATATTTGGAGTCCGTCATGACTGTGGTCCTTAGTTCTGTAAAAAATAAATAGATATATACATTTAAAAAAATATTACATAATCATTCAGTGAGGCTGCCATATGACTAAGTGGCATGGTGACAAGCCACAAAGTAGTTCAATGAAATTCAGTCATCAGGTTTGCCTCCAACATAGTACACTGCAACAGCCAGCAACCAATCTAAAAATGTTACAGGTTTCTTCTATGACAGACCAACCTGATGTGTTTAGTTTCTAAATGAATGTATGAATAACTGCCTTACAAATATACAAGGTTATACTACAAGTATTGAGAACACCTCTTTCAATAAATAACTGAGCAAAATCCATACAGCAGTATAGCAAATGCTAATAGAGTGGCTTCATGACACTGGTTTGCATGGTGATGTGGAAATGAAAGCCTATGAGCCCCAAGCAAAATACCAAATATTAGCTGGAGTGGTGTTAAACACAACCAGTGGACTACAGAGCACTGTAATCGCATAGTCTGGATTTATTAATATGGCTTTATTTTCAGGAATTGTAATGGAGGATCCTGGGTTTGGCACAGGTTAGGGGAATCATTTATGTCTGAATTATACACTCCCAACTGTTTTACAGAGTATATGAAGTTCTAGTAAACTCTGAAATAGGCAACTTAATTTTATCATAATGCACCACACTAGGGAAGTACAGAATGCAATTTTATTATGTTTAATTTGTTTTTGTTATTATTCATTCCCCTTTCTTCTTCTTTCAGATGATTCCTTTAGGGGTCACCACAAAGGATCATCTGCCATCCTATCCCTTGCATCCTCCTCTGTCACACCAAACCTCTGCATGCCCTCCTTCGTTAAATGCATGAATTTTATTTTTTTATTTTCTTTGCAGTCTTCCTCTTTTCCTCCTGTCTGGCAGTTTCCTATTCAACATTGTTTGTCTGGTATTTCCACTATCCCTCCTCTGCACATGTCCAAACCATCTCAGCCTTGCCTCTGTAACTTTGTCTCCAAACTACTCAACCTGTGCTGTCCCTCTGTACTCATTTCTAATCCTGTCCAGTGTGGTCTGAGCATATTGTGCTTTGACAGCTCCAGCTCGGCCTTCCATCTTTTTTGTCAGTGCCACTAGAGCATATCTCTGCCTCTCCAGGCTCTCTTTCACCTGCTCCCTTGCTTCAAGCTCAACTGCAATTTGAAACATAGTCAAGCAAAATGCCTTCTGTAGAAAGGTTTTATGGTCAGATGAGACAACGATTGAGCTATTTGACCACAGTGACAACAGATATGTTTGGAGGAATAATGGCAGGGCTATCAAATCTAAGAACAGAGTGGCAGCTGTAAAGCACGGCGGTGGTAGATTTATTTACCAATTCTGACGAGAAGAGTGGTCAAGAATTATGGCTGTTGATCGCTAGCAAAAGCATCTGGGGAAGATACAACTTACTAAGGGACACTTAACCAAATATTAATGGGGGTTTATGTATATATTTGAATCTGTGTGGATGAGAGAAAATCCAACATAATTTCAAACTTTTGCAGAGTTATTAATGATGTAAGCTCTACAATCATGCAAACCTGGAAAAGAATTCGAAGTTCGGAGCAATCATTAAAAGCACAAACATATGATATCGATGTCCATAATGACTGTGTGTAAACCTATGACCACACATTTATGTATCTGTACAGCCCTAGCTAAAACATGCTATTACATTGAAGAAAACGTACTTAGCGTTACATCTTAAACAATTAAACCTTTACTTTAGCCGGCATTAGCCATTTTCTTCATCTGTATGGTGAAGAAGAACCTACTCTAATCTAACGGTGACATTAACTGCTCTGTGTTTCTGGGTGTGACGACGTTTGACCTCTCAACAAACATCAGGTTAGCTTTAATTAACCGGGAGGCACAGCACTTCCACTTAGCTAGCGTTAGCTAAATGCTAAATACATCCGCTCCCTCCTGCGATACCAGAAATATTAACAACAAACTCCAAACACAGACAACTTCTAACATCAACCTGGGTTTACAGTCCGATATGACAAGATTTCGTTATGTTAAATCTGGAGTCAAAATAGAAACGTGAGCAGCGGCCCAGTTTCCAGGAGCTGCCTTTACGGTAGCTAAACGATGAGCAGCCCTGCAAAAATACAGTCGATACAAAATCACACCACAATGACAGCAAGGTTAAAAGAAGGTCCTGTATTGTATAATATCGCCCATACCTTGCTGAGTATACGTGAGAAGAGAAAAAATATTCCACTGGGTGTCAGACGCAGGGTGCTCCTTCGTCTGTTTGGAGGAAGATGGAGAACCAGGATAACGATGGTGCGTTCACACTCATCGGAAACTGGACAACTTCCCTCCTCAGGTAAAGAATACCAGGATGCGATGTTACAGCGAACACATTTGGTTGATTTTATAACGGCTGTTAGTAGATGTTTGTATAGTTAAGATCTGCGAATATAAATGATGTATTATATAAAATGTATATGCAAATCCAGGAAACCACCAACGGCAATGACACCACACGGTTTCGAGGTCATGTGTACAAATCGGTCGGTAGGGTTTATATATTTTTTGTAATTGGATTCACAGGCAAATATAAATCAGTGCAAACTTTTGTATTTAAAGGGGAAATTTACATTACACAATAAATGACTCTATATGACACCACGGTTTCCTATGATCATGAATGCAACACTGGAGGGAACTCTTGGTAGGGATTTCGCCGTGTCCTCGCAGCCAGGAAAAGATTCCATAACATCAGCGTTTCACCTTCACTGTACAGTCCTGGCTTTTTCAAAGCAGTTTCAAATCAGGGGCTGCAAAGTACTCCCCTGGGTCTGAACGCAGCCCAAGAGTTGGAAAAAGGAAGGATACTCATGTTGATGTGAAATATGTTCAGTGCCTCAGGCATGAAGGAACATGTAGAATCAGACAGATACAGTTTTGTTATGTTCAAGTCCTTGCAACATGGAATTCTTGCAAAACACAGACTCTGTTAGGTCCCATGTATCCGATGGTCCAACAAACCAGACACTGCACATGTGATCCCTTCGATAGCTCAGTTGGTAGAGCGGAGGACTGTAGGTGTATGGGAATAGGAATCCTTAGGTCGCTGGTTCAACTCCGGCTCGAAGGAGATTTTACAATTCCACTATCTCAAGCGCAGGTGTCGAACTCCAGGCCTCGAGGGCTGCTGTCCTGCTTGTTTCCAACCCCTGATCTAAATCTTACAGATAACTAAGGTTGAGTAATGAAAGCGTGAAATCCTATTGAATTTAAGTCATCTATTAAGATGCTGAACTGCATTAAGCAAAACCTGTGCTTCAGTGGAAAAAACAAACAAACATACTTTTGCATACAATCTAGACTGTGTGAACAGCTTTAAACTACTGTATGAATGCCCCTAAATATCATATACCAAATATAAAATATAGTGCACGAAGAAAAAAGATTTAGGTGTTTTAAGTATTTAAAGATAATTGTAATAGTTGATATAAAATGTTTATATTACAACAAATATGACAACTACATTGAGATTTGAAGTAACCAACAGAAAATATGAAACCAAACTTTCAAAACATTACTTTATATTCACAAGTTTTTAAAAGCCTCAGTTAACGCCAACAATCGGACCCTTTATTGAAATCAAATATAAACAGTGACTAAAAAATAAAAAAAAAATGCATTACCAGGTACAACCATACACAGCAGGTATAATGGCTCTGCTCTCTATTAACTACCAGCTTCACTCATATTGTAACTTTATTAGTACACCATCCACTATGTTAGCCATAAATACAAAGATTAAAACATTCAGACATGGTTTTCCTCTTTGTGAGAAAAACACACTTATATCACAGCCAGTGATAATCTATAAACTAAACTTCAAAAAATAACAGTAACAGCCCTACTCCATTTTTCAGACTTAAGCAGAGGATTCGATTTGTAGCTGGGAAGCGCTGCTGATCAGGTCTTGTGGAAGACTTTTTCGGGCTTCTTGCATCTTTTTCCTGGCCCTCTGAAAGGCCTCTGCAAAAGGAAGAAAGTACCAGTCGAATACTACACACATACAGAGAAGGCTTACATAGCAATTTATAACGAATACAAACAGAAATAACAAAGAAAAAAAAGGTTAACTGTTTTCTTAATTTTACATATAACTGGTCTGAAATAATACGCTACATTTTGTAGCTCAGAAAACAAACCAAGCTATAACCAATCCATCCATATCTCACATATGTCAGGCTGAAGTGCTGAAAGAAACTTGTATCTCAGCGAGTTGATCTCCCACAGGGTTTAGCTTTCAAACTAATAGCCTAAGCTCAGTGGGTCCTGAAAATCCAGACTTCTTACCCAGGATGGTGCAAACAGCTCCTTGCTGACTAAATCCTCCCAGCTGGTCAAAAACTCTCTGTCTCCTCTTCTTCATCATGGCGGTATCAACAAAGGCCCTGCACATGAAATTAAAATATTTCATGTTATCACTGATGATCATCTGAATGCATACAAACAGAGGTTTATATTTTCAACACCTGCACTAACATAAAAAAAAAATTACAGTGTATTTTGGGACTGTGAAATAGGAGACAGTTGTGAAGTTGTAGATTTGCTGCTGTGTTGAAACGAATAAAGTCTAGCCACTGAAGAAATGTGATAATCTATAACAATGCAGATAATGTAGAGCATACCAACCATATAAGTAGTACATGTATTTCTATTAAATGTTAGGTACAATACTTAACAAGTTTATTAGACTACTTGTCATAAAAACAAGAATACAAATACTTTAGAAATCAGTCAAACACTTGTTTAAAACTAAAAATCAAATTCCTTTTTATTAGACTGGAATTCGTGTTTTCATTTCATTCATTAATAATAATAATAATAATAATAATAATACTAACAACAATAATAGTGTTCTTTACTATTTTCAATTTCAATTTCAATTAAATAGCTCACGTAAATTGGTGGTTAACCATTATAAAACATTAGAAAAGATCTTGGTAATTACCAATACTGTTCATTTAGGGCAGCTGTGGCATAAACCTTACATTGGGTGGTGTAATAAATTTTTTAGGCACTCTATGCATGGCTACTTTTTTAAAGCCAGGCTTTACTTACCTGGCTTGCTGAATACAGTTGAGATTAAAAGTGACACTTCCTGTGGTTTCAGTGCAGAAGCCAAAGCGACTGAGCCTCTCCCCCTGCAGCCACACACAGACATACGGACATATTAAAAAATAAAATAAAACAAAAATGATCATATTTAACATAACATAAAACATGTATATAAAACTAGAAGGTTAAAGAATGCCTTCATAATTGTACCAGGAGTTAAATTTATCCACTGCATTTGTAAGGTCTCATGTATGCACACATTGCTGTAACCAGAACTTATGTTAAGCTGTTGTACGGTACATTTAAATGTTTAACAGATTGTAGTTTAACAAATAAGTAATTCCCTGTTTAATTAAGTAATGCAGTAAGCCTACTGGGTTTATTAATTGTATTATGTAAATAATTTAATTATTAAATCAAGAATTAGAATATGATTTGAATAGGCAAACATCCTAATTAAAGTTTAAGTATTTTCTTTATAATCCAGTGTGGCATTTTAAGCAGCTGTTAAGTTCTGCAATCTTTTATTCATAAAAACAAATAAAAAAAATAAAAATCTTTCAATCTAATCCTCTTTAAGCAAAACAGAAAAATCATACACTTAAATTATGTGTAAACATTTGTCAGATCCATATAGCCTCTGCAGAGTTTTGACCCCACCTTGAATGTCCCTGGTATTCTGACGTAGCTGTGGTCCTCAAGCTCTGGAGAACCTCCAATAAAGAAGCGCCTGAGTGCAGAAACCGTCCCCATCTGAAGGGGTCTCCATGTGTGACATGTCATCGTGTGTATACCTGGTGTGCACACACATAAATGCAGACAAAACATATAATGCAGGACAATAAAAAGTTGTGATTTTTATAACTAATCAAAACATTTTTATCTGAAATAAAAATTTTAAAATGCAAAATTTTAATAATTGGAAAAATTGATTTTCTAAATGTTAACTTAAGCTCCAACATTTGGCTGATTAAAGTTGATGAACAGGACATCTTAACCAAAGATTATTCATTTTAGTCATTTCTAAGCAAAAATGCTACATACATAGGGCATGCTTATTTATAATATAGGGTAAATTAACTTAACTGAGTTTGGGACTTCCGTTTATTCTGAATGTGTAATCTTAGGATATGAGAAATTATCAATATATTTTTTTTTTCCCTAATTTCAATCCATCAGTTTTCCAGGACACATAGCATACCAGGCATAGCAGGAAACAGCAGATAGCCATAGCCTTCAGTTCGATAACGCTGCCAGGAGTCCAGTGAAAGAACCTTGAAGTAGAGCACTGGCCACTGTGGGACTGAGTCTGAAATTAGAAACAAGAAACTTGTGTCAGTTTAACCTTTTAAAACAGTGAATCACCTAAAGACAATTATCTGTTACTGATACTAACGGTCACTCTCTTTTTCGGTCATGTAGAAAGCCTCGAAGTGGAAGGGGTAGCTAAAGAAAGCTACGTTTTCCTGTTAGCCGAAAGAACATACAGAGTTTAACATATCTCATCAAACAGCCATGCTGTCAATATATTGAACAAATAGTTCTTTTCAATACACACCTTCCCTAATGTTTTAGTCCGACAGGTCTGGGTAACCCCTGACATAGACTGGAATGGCCGGCTGGACCAATCTTAAATAATAATAATAATAATAATAATAATAATATTAATATAGGCTGAATTGGCAAATTAAATGCAATGAATTCATTATAAAGTGCACAGTGCATCTGCATACTGGAAGTATCACATGTGACTCACTGTTGGGCAGTTCCATAAAGAAGTGGATGTACAAGTTATCATATTCAAAGCCTTGAGCTGAGACTGGGCAGAGAGAAGAACAAAAAAAGGACATTTGAATGATGAAGTCTGTTAGTTTCCTAAAGTATCTGTAAAAATGGGCACAGTATTTCTACTCACCTATCTCTCCATTCGTCATGTAACGCAGAATACCTAGAGGAGGCTACAGGAATAAAATCTTGTAAGAACAAAGACAATTTGTGACTATATCCTTTGACCTTAGGTGTCTTACCATTTCAAAGTCCTGTCCCACGAGGCTATTTAAGTACTCCTTGTGCCTTATGTACAGCTACAAAGAGAGAAAGGTTGATGTATTTGTGTGATTAGACCTGTTATTTGACTATACTTTTTCTGAAGCCTGAAAAAATAAGCATGAAGATGAACTCACATCTTTGTACATGTTCTGCTCCCTGACTTTGTCCTCAGGTTTCATACATGCCGATACATTCTCAACAGTGAGACGCCAGACTTCTCTCCTCTCCCCCTCTGTTACAATCCTGCACAACAATACAAACATCACACCAGCTTTGCATTTAATTCATCACCTTCTGACATGATCTTTTGCTGTCTTTTCAGTTAGTATCAAACATAATAATAATTTATCAGTGAGAACTTGAGCTACGCATCTCCACTGATGCTGAAGACTTGCCTGTAGGGCTCTTTGCCTTTGTTAAAATCAGGTTTTACAATCACTGTTCCACAGCCATCGGTTTTTATAGTTGCCAGCAAACATTCATTTTCTTTCTGGCCCAGCCTGAGGAAACAAAAAACACAAACAGAAAAATCACATAAGAAACACTGAATAAATCAACCCTAGTAATAGGAGAACAAGAAGAAAAATGCCTGATAGACTGAAAGTTTTCCTAACTCCTTCACTTTGTGCTGCAAGACAAGCTGCCCCTTGAAAAGCTAAAGCAAGCAGGGCCTACACTGCATAATGGATTTCTCTGATCTGAGAGACAGCAAAGTCACCAACACAGAGTACAGACTACATGTTCTAAGAAAGTGAAGCCTAATAAACGAAGACTAACTTTTTCTGCATTTTTTATGAGAGATCAAAAGTGTGAACAAAGCCGACTCCCTTACCTTCCACTGGCGCCCAGGTCCCCCATGATGTGCATGGTCTGCATGACATTATTGACCACATGCCTGTTCCTCACAAACTCCTCTGTTGGCTCCCAGTTGATGATTTTTGACTTTGGGACACTGGAATCCCTGCAAAGCATGCCAGCCAATAATATAGCATTACTTTTTACATGTTTATACCTAGAGTTAGGATTATATCCTATTTTTATGTCTTGACTTTCATTAGGAAAAGAATCATTAGGTGGATTATAATGGATAAATAGAAAATAATACACAGAATGTAATGAGGAAAGACAATGTAGGCTTTTAATCAATCTAAAAACATAGTTTCACCCACATGGTGCGTCTTTCTTGACGTCTGTGTCTCACACTGGCCATCCTCTCAGCCAGGAAGGTTGGGTTGGATTTGGTGGTAAATATGTCAGTAGCATGCTGCTGCGAGGGCCACAAGGTCACAAGAAACACACAAACACAGTTAGAGAAGCTGGAACTGCACAGTTTGGAGTCTTAGATTTATTTTTGCACAGATAAATAAAAATTAGAAATCTGCAAAGCTGGTTGCTTTTGGAGAGAAAAGTCTAGACCATGTGTAGCAAAAAAGGTGTCAAACTATCAGAGTTATCCAAAAAAAAAAAACTGTCAGGGAAAGTACTGTGAGCAGAGCCATCACAGACAGCATGCTTACTTTCTCCATCCGGACAGGTACGGTAAAACAGTCAGGACAAACAGCAGCTTGAAAAGTATTATGGAGAGCCTTCAAGAACACTGGTTGCAGTTTGCCCTCCATATCATCACAATATGCCACCAGAATCATGAGGAAGGCTGCCAGCATCATCATCACTAACCTCTCCCACCCTCAACATCACCTGTTCAGTAAGTATGAGCAATTATGCACCATTATGCACTGAAACTATATGGATGTATCATTCATTTGCACTATGAACTGCATTATGAACTGCATGATGTACTCTATACGTCCTTGTACTAAAAATACACCTTAAAGATAGGTACACCTGCACTTTGGATACACTGCACTACATTTTTATATTTAATGTGTTGCATGTTCCCTGCAAATTTGAAATTATGGCCATTATTGGGCACAAAAAGTTCAAAAACAATCATGATAGGGCCTAATGTGGCCACTAAATGAGTGGTTAAAAGGATTGCTTTTGAACTTTGCTGGCAGGCATGTCTTAGGAGACATGATGATCCACAAAACTTTACTTGATAGATCTGTGTAAGGTTTTTAAGGATAGCCAGACTGCACTATGCCACAAATACCAAGCACAACACACAGAGGACTGCAAAAAGCCTTTGCAGTAAACACGTCCATTTGGTCACATGATAAAGAGATACACTCATAGGTGATAAATACTGTAACTGCTTCTAAACCTACAACATGTTTTTGGTCCAAATCTAGCCTTTAGTGTGTCCCATTTAAATATATTTGTAAAAAAAAAAACCCCATTACTTTTGGAATACCTCTGCAAATATGCTTGTCGTGTTGGACAAATACAGTGAGAATACAGTGCAACCTACCAGCTGATGTACTGGAAGGCAGCTGGTGTAGCGGTCATGATCGGTGTATGTGAAAATTCTGCGATTGCGTCGACCCTTGCCCCTGTTGAGGGCTTTGACTTCTGTGTGGTACTGACGGTCCAGAGGGGTCTGACATGCTGCTTCGTTTTGGAACAGCTCCATTTCATACTGGAATTACAGACAGTCACAGAAATGTAAAGTAATAATGTCCAGTGTCCAGTTTTAAATAGTAAACATTTCAATTGTTTTCAATATAATTTGCAGTGAGTGTAGGATGTTAAATATTCAAAATTCTACCTGACTGAAGAATTTCTCCTGCCAGCCAACCACTAGCTCCTCTTCATTATCACCTGATGTCAGAGTAGCATAAATGTCAAGATATTAAAATAAGCCTCAAAGGAAAGGGCCATCCTAATATGGGCAAATACAAGTGCCACGCCCCAGTTCAGAACACCATTAATAAATAATTAATTATAATAGAGGCTTTAATGAAGAAATTGTATCAATTATGTCAATTTTTCAGGTGCTGCAGCCTGAGGTTGCTTCCAGACAACTTATGCTAATAATACATGCAGAATGTGAATTAAGTTATGGTTGGAATACTATTCAGTTATACTTTTTTGCAGGTACAGCCAGTTTCTGAGGAAAAATAAGAGAACTTTGTTCTCAGAATTTAAGAACAAGAGGTTAGGAAAGAGAAAATGAGGAAAGATGACTGATCATTTTCAACACCAAGGACTGTTCAGCAAGTGACATTGAAACACAGAAAGAATGATAATAATGTTGTGTTGTTATTTATGGGCTAAGCTTGAAGGCTTAACGGGGTAGTTGGAAGTATTGTAGAACAGCTTGGACTGGTGCAGAACAGGCTGTAGTATTAAAGTTTACTCAGGGCGACTTAATGCCAATTTAAATGTAGCACTCTTTTTTTATTTCATCCAAAGTCCACCTTTATACCAGCTTTAAACTGGCTAGAGGTTTGAGCTATGTAGCCATAATAACTCATGCAACATCCTCAGTAAACTTCAAGGCCTGCAAATGATCACAGCTTGAACATAAATTTTAAAACCAAGCTGGAAAGCCGGAAATCACACGTTGACTCAACACTAACCAAGCAAAAAATAAGTAGTTTCTCAATGTAATTTTACCTGTCTGGCCTTGTGATGACAGTGTTTCCAGTTCAATTGCTCCTCTGTCTTGCCGGGACAGAAACTGCTGCTGGAGATGCTGTGTGAGAGCTGATGTGGAGGTCACTCTCTCTATGCGCACCCTAAAGGATGTGAACAAATGGAAATAGAGCGTGGAAACAACGTGTCTTGACGTTAACACATATGTTTGTAGACGTAGATTTCTAATCTTCCCATTCTTTCCTTAAAACAGTGAAAGTAGTGGAATAGTTTGGTGAAAAAAACAGCTCAAAAATTTCTCATCTCGGTCTCAGTAATACTCATTTTCTTTATGAGTTGTCCTTCGATACTCGTATAAAATACGATCTAATACAACCATAGGCTACTTACTTTATTTTCAAGTTTTTGATAGCATCCCGGGACCGATAGACAGCTTCTCCGGTGTCTGTGTTCCAGCAATCTGTCATGACTATTTAGCGGTGAGATGTTAGCTCCTCACGTAGCACTTTTTATTAGCTGCAGTTAGCACACACACACGCCTTTGTGCAGATACTTTCATTTCGTAAAGAAAGACATTAGTCAAAGGTGTAAATGTAAGCAGTAAAAAAATGTATATATGTGTATAAAAATATAAATCGAAACACTTGTGGACAAAGCGAGGCAAATTGGTAGTTGTCGTTGCCATAGAGATAAACGATGTTCTTCTTCTTCTAGTTTTTTGCGGTTTGAACACCAGATTACAGCAGCATTATCGCCACCCATTGACCAAAGCTCCAAAGCGTTGAGTCTGGTCATCTGGACGGTTTTTTTGTTTGTTTGTTTGTTTGTTTGTTTTTTAATAGACTTTATTGACAAAACACAAAGTAAATATATAAATGAACAAAACATAATGTCAGGGGGTTTAGTGTAAAAACAAATAGATACAGTCAAGAAACAAAATCACATAATATTTAACAAGAAGCATTAGTTTATGGTTTTAAAAGCTTTTATATTTTGGGAAAGTTGTATAGTTTTAACATATAGTTTGGTTTCATTTAAAAAGCATTGAAAGTATGGTTTTGCGTTAGAAAATTTGGATTTATGTATATGAAATTTAACCATTAAGATAAGTAAGTTAATCAAATAAAATTTGCAGGGTAATTAAAGAAACAAAACAATTGTTGATCTGGACGTAGCGTTTACAATAGGAGAAACGTTTCGTCACTCATCCAAGTGACTTTTTCAGTCTCACCTGACTGCAGGATCCCCCAACTTTATAAACAGTACATTTGCACAAAAACTGAAACCAGCTCATTGACCAAAGGTAAATGAAAAAGAAAACAAGACATGGATAAAATAAAGTTCAAATCGAGTCAAAATTTCCACATATAAACCAGACAATTTGAGCTTCAGACAGTATTTTTGTGTGTATTTTATATATATTTTAAACAATTAAAATTGTTTAAAACCGTTTAAAAAGTTTAATAACATTAAAACGAGAAAAGATTAAAGATTAATTTAAAAATGATGAAAGACTAACAAGATTTTTTTATGACTGTCTTTTTGCGTCAGCTTCTTCTCTTTTTTTCCAAAATATTTACATCTACCCCGCGGGAACACCTGGGGGCGGTAGTGGTTTGATCTCGCAGCAGTTTGCAGGCGTAATCAAAGACGACAGTGAGGACCAATCAGAGCGGTCGGCGGGTCCTGAGCTGCTGCTGTTGTGCTGACCTGTCACAGTTTTGCTAGGACAATATAACGTTACTAAAAAGCATGGCGTCGTTTGTGACTGAAGTTCTAGCCAGCTCTGGCAAACTGGAGAAGGAGGATCTGTCTGGCAAAATAAGCAAGATGTCGCGAAAAGTGGAGGACACAAAGGTAACCACCGACTAGCGTCATAGCATCAGCTAACGTCGCGCTACGCAAAGTTTGAACCAACTCTTAGCTGTTAGCGGGTTTACGGTTAGGTCCCCGTCATTGCTTTAACTTTACTACCTGAAGTTACACTCAGCTGCATGTAGAAATTAACCAGAAAATCTGATAATACATGCAGACTGTCAGTAAAGCTCAAAGCGAGTTAACTTCGTTTGTTTAGCAAGATTTGGACTAAGCTATCTGTGGTACAGACTCAGTACTGACACCTAGGTTACGTGGCTTGTAAATATTACTGTACAACGGGAGGAGGTGTGTAAGCTTAAGAAATAAGTTATGCTTTCTCTAGATTTAGAGACGACTTTTGGTCTGATGCAGATCTTATAATGAATGATGTGAGTTGCCGTGCCGTGGTTAAACAGGCTTAATGTTTCTGGCTGGGCATCGTAGGTGATACAAACACCAGGTGACTAGTTATCGCCAGCTGATCTTTTTTTTTTGGTCTAATATCTTTACTTATAGTAATAAATAGGCTGTAGTTAACAGGATTTCAGGACACCTGTTAAAGTTTTAGCCAGCTCTGACAGCCTTCTTCCACGTTTGTCTGCCGCATTAAATTAATTTAACTGCTCTTATTTGGGTTTTGCATGATTTCCACCATAGTGTATTTATATCAACTGTTGTGTGTTTTGATAGTTTATTAGGAGTTACACTACACACTAAGCCTCAGGCTTATTTTCAACAACACACAAATAATTGTAATCGTTAAGAAACTTCAAAAATGTGCTATCTGAGCTTATTCAGCAGGTTATAGATGAGTAAAAGTTAAATGGTTGTCTCATAATTATTATTATGAAATAAATGACTTGGTTGTCTTTGTGTTTTCTCCAGGAAGAGGTGTGCGACATGATAAATAAGCGATACAACGATTTCCTGCCCAGTCTCCAGTCATCAGAGGAGCTGATGTTACAGGTTGATGCAGTCTCCAAAGAAATGGACACTCTAAAAAACTGCATTGAGAATGAAGTATGTATGAAATTGTTTAAAGTGAAAGTTGAACCAGGTCTCATTCTGTTTCATGAAGTAGGTTTTTCTTGTGGTATAACTTAGTAGCATGCTTTTAAAGTATTTGTTGATGTGGACGTAGGTGCAGAACGTCCATGTAGCCGTGGCTGAATATACAAAGCTGAAGCAACAGCTGGAGAAAAATACCGTCATCATAACAATGCTTGGACACCTAAAAGAGGTACACTATTCTTGAGTTTTTATATTAACGTCGAATAATTGCTTGGATGCTTCCAACCAGTCCTTTCTCCAAACAGCTCCCATAATAAAGGTCTCTATTGCTCTAGGATACTTTACTACTGTTCTTGTTTTTTGTTTTTGTTTTTTAAATATAAAGAGAAAAGCACACCAACTGTTTCAAAATGCAGAAGTTCATATTCTTACTAGTTTTAGCATCACTTAAATGTAATAGGACCCCTTGGCATGGAACAATCCTGCATGACGAGCTGAGACTTGCAAAATCAATTTTTCCTCATGAAACTTCAGAAAACACATTTTTAATTATTTGCTTTGATGTGATAGCGTCTCTTCTTCTCTCGTTTGTGTTCTTTTCGTGATCCTTTAATCATCTCTTATCGGTTTTTAATTGCATGTATGTTCGTTTTTAATTCTCTTGTATGTTTTGTGTTTATATTTTTTGAGAATTTGTGTGTTCTGTTTTTCTATGTAGTGTTTTTGTTTTTAATGTATTTTCATATAACAACAACAACAACAATAATGATAAAAAATAATAACAATGAGTTATGATTGTAAATTATCCTGAAAAATAGGGTGAACTGGCCAGCTTTTCTGTCACTTGACAAAATGTTTTATTAGCAAAGATCCAGTTTTTTGTGTGCGTGTGTGTGGTTTTTGTTTGTTTGTTTGTTTGTTTTTAAGGCGGTATAGATGTTTCTGTGACTGACGTATCTGCCGTGTGACTCAGTTTCACAGTGCAATGGAAGAATTCAACAAGGCTTTACTGGAGAAGAAGTATGTGGATGCTGCCAACCGGCTGGAAAGGGTAAGAGCTGCTTCATTCATGTCCACACAGCCTTAGGTTACTTTAAACAATACTCAGCGCTAAACCAGCATTTATCTGCCTCAAAAATTTGTCTTTTTAAGGTGACTGCACACATGAGCCCCAGGTTAGGTGGTAACGCAGGTTAGAGGTTCAGTCGCGGACTCCTCCAGTTCGCATGCCAAAGTGTCCTTGAGCAAGATCCCAAACCTTGAGTTGTGAATAACATCCACTGGAGTTTGAATGTGCGTGTGAATGTTAGAAAGTGCTTAGGCATAGATAAATGTGAGCTTCTGAGACTTTTTGAGTGCTCAACTTACTAGAAAGGCAATCATTAACCATCAGTCCAGTACTATTAAATTTATTCTACTTACTGTTAAGGTAATAAGTCTGTGTTACCTTACTTAACAAGTTCTTTCATTTCCTTTCATTTTGATAAACAGAAATTTGTTTTAATGTTTCAAAAACAAGTTCAAATATTTAGTGATACAAAATGTGGAGGTGAAAAAATCAGAGGGTGACTGAAAACTGGTGTAATGACTTAATCATATTTACCTGCTTCCACAGAAAGTTCACTTACAATATATCTGAAATAAATGTGATTATAATAAAAACTGTTCCAAAAAAGAACAAAGCACTGCCAGTCAGTGTTGTATGCTGTTTGTAGTTAATTAAAACAGAGGTAGCTATGTTTGGCCTTTTCACTCAATGGCATTTTTGTGACATAACTAATCCAATGTGCAATTCACCCCAGTGACCCTATACAGTGGCTTTAAGCTAAGTGAAGTACAGCTGAAAAACAAAAGGCATGACTGTGTCAGTAAAGATGAGGCATTGTTAAAAGATTTTTTTTTAGTTCCTTTGGGGTCTGTGTGTGTCAGTTACTGTGACCGGATACGCTGCACTAACAATGCTGTTCAGTTATACAAAAAGAGAACCCCAGACAACTGTGTTAAATAGACTGAAAAAGATGGCTGGAATGCCTCCTGCGTACATGTGACTCTTTTAAATGAAGAAGAGGGGAACTGTTGCCCTAAAGTGACCTGGTTACTGTTCCACAGTTGTTGTGCTGTTGCCTGTGTAAGATGCTTTCTCTCAGTAGCTGAGTCGACATAAACAGACTAATTTATGGGTCATATTTTTATTGAAGGCAAGGAAAAGTGTGGGGTCACTGAAGCGCTGGAAGACTTCTGAGCTGCCGCTCCTCAGTGCTCTCAGCTCTGAGTTGACAGTGCAGAGAGAGAACCTCATTTACCACCTGGGAGATGAATGGAAGCGCCTCGTCATCTGGAAGTTACCATCCACAAAGGGTAAGACATCCTGAAAGAACAGGGTACCACTCTTTGTGTGAGCTCTTTTCCACATTTCATGTGCTAAATAAATAAGCCAAGCTCTATTGCTAACTAGCTCTCACCTTTTTCCAGGTGAGAAAGTTATCCACGATTGTGCCCAACAGGCTTGAACACATTAGTTAGATTTTATAAGATAATCTTAAAGTATACTTGAGCTGTAACTTTTGGGTGTGTGTTCCCAGAGCCTGCAGGGGAGATGTCTTTCTTGAAGGTGGAGCTGAAACTGAGCGGTGCTTGCAGTAAGGATGGCGAACTGAAACCACCTACACTACTGAGCTCTGTCCTGCAAGCTCTGGCCATCCAGGGAGACCTTCAGCACAAGATCAAACTCTTCAGTAAGAAGAAGCAGCACCGCCATAAAGCAGCAGTGCTTTTGTGTCCTTTTAAAATGTGTATAATACCTTGTAGTATGTACTTTATTTCATTTAAAATATTTATGATTAATGTGTGACTGTTCTATACCATATTTGTGGTACAGCGCTGCAATTTTTATAACATAATTTTCCTTGTTAAAGATGTTTCTCAAGTGAGTCAGCCAGGTTAATCTATTTAGCTCTGAAGCACAATGTACCTGAGGTCAGAACCCCGCTCACTTATGCTTTCTGTTGATATTCAGGTCAGGTGCTTTTGAAGAACATGTTGAAGCCGTTGGTGATGTACGCGTCTCTGTCTGTGAGAGTGACTGAGCAGCAGGGTGAGGGAACCACGCTGGCCCTGCAGTGTTTGGAGGAGAGCGACGAGGAGCGATGCGCACCTTCAAAGGTCTACAACAAGCTGCTGCTGGTGCTCAAGACGCTTCATTTACACCTCCTAGGTACAGTATGGCTGCACGTACTGGTTGTAAAATACATACTGGGTTTTACATCTTTTGGGGTCGTTACATAGAAAGCAATGACAGACTGAATGTGAGGAGAAATTATCCATGCTAACCTGAAATATTGCATCTGAGTCTTGTTGAAGAAGCAAGTCACTTGTTTATTATTTTCCAGATGTGTCGATTGGTGATAAAAAGTTGTCTGCTATCTTGGGGGAGCTGATTTGGGAGGAAATGTCCCACACCATCATACATGAGTGCTTGGTGCACTCCATCCCCACCAACAGCAGCCAGCTGGAGAAATACAACACTGTATGGACCTAACAGCTCTTTGTCTAGTATAATAATATTATAATACACGCAACTACATTTTTACTATGTATTTGTTCTCTTTTTGTGTTGAAGGTGATAAAGGAAACAGAGGAGTTCGAGAAGTCTCTAAAGGAGATGGAGTATCTGCAGGGTGATTCCACAGACCTGCTCAAATATGCCAGAGATGTTAACTGTCATTTTGCCAGCAAGAAGTGCAAGGACGTCATTGTAGCAGCCCGTAAACTCATGACCTCAAAGATGCATAACACAGTCAAAGTATGTGAGGCTGAGTGTCTGAGTGTTCTCTTATCATAATGTGAAAAACATTTCACAGAATGTCAAAAAAGGAATTATGTTGTATTTTTAGCTAATATTGTGAAGTTTTTCTTATCTTTTTAAGATCTTTGTGTAAAAATCATTAAATGGTTTTCATCAGGCCACCTCCTAAATATGCTACAAAAACTGTTGTGTGAAGATGTATTTAAATAACTATTCCACTGGAGTTGTACAAAATTACATGCATGTGTGATTACGCTTGTAATTACCCCTGCTGCAAATTATTTCCTTCTTGCAAACTTTATGCAATAGATCACACCAGACTCAAAACTTCGCCTCCCCAAGCTGCCAGCTCCAAGTTCAGAGGGCAAGGTCAAGCCAGAGAGCTTAAAGGAGGAGGTGACAATGGAGAACTCAAAGCAGCTGTCTGCGTGGAGTATGAGGCTGCCAGCCTGTCGCATCAGTGAGTCAGTGCAGCAGCTGATGGAGCTGGCACTCGACACTCTGTGTGAAGCTGTTGGGAGCTCAACACAAAGGTCTGTTACAGTTCTGAGAGAGCTCACTGTGTTTTGTGTTGATGTATGCTTGAGTCCTGATTAGGGATGGGTACCGGTGTCCGGTGCCATCTGACATAAACGGTAGTAACCAGACCGAAAAGCAGCGCACATTTCGGTGCTTTATTTCGGTGCTTTTTTTTCCTGAGCTGTGATACACTTTAGATTCTA
>NW_005187620.1:1014245-1015726 GCF_000239375.1 Pundamilia nyererei | reverse complement strand
GTTTCAAAAGTACCGATTTGGCACCGGTATCGGATAAAACCTAAACGATACCCATCCCTAGTCCTGATAATAATCCTTCTGTGCTTTTCTACAATGAGAAATCTAAGACTGTCCCTTAGCTGTTGCAGTTTCAAAGTGATTTCAATACCTCTGTCCAAAATAGGTCAAAATATCCTTTTATTTATATGTAGACTTTACACTGCACGGGGAAGGTTGATTCTTTACGCACTCAATTTGAAAACTGTTCTGTTCTTCTTTGCAGTGCTTTGCAGCTCTTCTTCACTGTGAGAAACATTTTCCAGCTGTTCTACGATGTTGTGCCAACGTACCACAAGTAAGGCTGTTTCCATCACATAATATGTGACGGACAAAAGCAGTACATGTATTGCGAAAATGTAAATGAGTAACTGTTGTTTCTCTGTTACTCAGGGAAAACCTGCTCAAATTTCCTCACCTAGCTGCCATCCAGCACAACAACTGCATGTACCTGGCCCATCATCTACTCACCCTGGGTCACCATTTCAGAAACCACCTGCCGCAGCCTCTCAGCGAGGGCGTCGCAACTTTTGTTGACATGGTGCCAGGGTTCAGGAAACTGGGTAAGCATTCTGTCATGAATTGTCGTACTATGAACTGCCCTCTGTTGTTGCCAGATGCAAATGATTAATGATTCAGATACTCAAGATTTGATTTCAAGTTTCTGTCACGCTGGACCAAAGAGAGAAAGGAGTTTTATGGCAAAATCGGGGCAAAAGTTTCCCACCAAGGACCAACATTCAATCTACAGTTTGCTTTGAAATATGAGCACACTTATCTCTCCAAAAACATTTATCCCTTTTTGTTCTTTTTCTTGCAGGTGCCCAATGCTTCTTAGCCCAGCTGAATGTTCAGAGAGTTGAACTGCTGGAGCGACTTTCCACTGCTCACAATTTCTGCAACCTGGATGATGAAGATAACTACACTGCAGCTAGCAAAGCAGTACGGCAGGTGAGTGGGGAGAAATGCTCATCATAGGAAAAAGAGTTTGGGCACCAAGCTGATGTGGTGGTTAGCACTGTTGTTAGAAGAAGGTTTGAATAGAAGTATATCATGATCAGGCCTCTTTTCCACTTGTTCTTACTCGACTAAACTCGGTTTTGTAGTTTAAGAACTATAATTGAGTATAACCTCAGTGTAGCTGGAGTCATTAGAGCAAGGAGGCCCGTGACATTATTTGTATGTGACACAAATGCAACACAACAATGGAGGACACTGAGGAATGTCTGCTGCTGGGTCTTTGGCTTAAGGAAAAAGAGAGCCATTCGGCTCGACTCTTGGGTGCTTGGAACCCTGGCCGAGTGGTACTAAAAAGTACCCGGTGCCAGGTAGTACCAACTGATAGAAAATACTAAGAGTCGAGTTGAGCCAGATAGGTGCTAGTGGAAAAGAGGCGTATGAGGTTAAGTTACACCTTCCAATAAGGCTTTTCAAAGACTGTGGTA
>NW_005187620.1:1012001-1013557 GCF_000239375.1 Pundamilia nyererei | reverse complement strand
ACTAAGAGTCGAGTTGAGCCAGATAGGTGCTAGTGGAAAAGAGGCGTATGAGGTTAAGTTACACCTTCCAATAAGGCTTTTCAAAGACTGTGGTAAATGGGGGTGTCTAAATGGGGGGATCAATTCCATCAGAGCCACACGAGGGGCAGCTGGAATGCTTTCTTAATTGATATCCTTATTAAATAGTTAATGAGTATAATGTAAATATCCATTCAAAGTCCTTTGAGTGGTCAGTAAGACTAGGAAAGCACTACATACATGTTAGTCCATTTTCACCCTTTAGGCTGTGCAGTGCTTTTTACTCATGCTCCACTCATCTGTTTGTTTGATTGCAGGTTATTCATCAGTTGAAGCAGTTGGGTACAGTCTGGCAGGATGTCCTTCCGGTCAGCATCTATTGTAAAGCCATGGGCAACCTCCTCAACACAGCCATCACAGAAGTTACTGCCAAAGTCATGATGCTAGAGGTTTGCGTTACTGAAATTAAAGTTAAAGCAAATAAACATTTGTCATAATAAAGCCCTAATAAGATGTTGTCTTTGGTTGATGAAATATGAAATTCAGGCTCTAATACTAGGATGCTGTGTTACATGCTCGGAGTTGACATATTTAATCTTTAATAAGGATTGTATTTGTCACTATAGGACATTTCCTCTGAGGATGGGAACCATCTCCAGACTTTGTGCCAAACTATAATTGATGAAGGCCCGCTGGTCTTTATCCCTCTGGCCGAGGAAAAGAAGAATAAGAAATATCAGGAGGAAGTGCCCCTCTATGTGAAGAAGTGGGGCACCTTCAAGGAGCTCGTCATCGTGCTGCAGGCCAATCTGCAGGAGATCGTTGACAGGTAAGAAAGAAACTTCACAACACAGAAAATAACATAAAGGTGTGGTGTAACAGTGGCTTGTCATTACTTTTAATCCATTCAGCCTTTAAATTAATGGCTTGTTTATAAGTGTGACGGTGTCATATTTTTATAGCTATAAAAGAAAAGTTAGTATGTAGGAATTTACAGTGATATTTCTCCATTGATAAATTTTTATAAGTCTGCTTTTACATGCATGCATATTTATTTATTTATTTATGTATTTATTTATCCAGTACCTGTCATGGGGGGAGGAAAATAATCCACAGAGTGCTTTACATTAAAAACTGGCATAAAAAAAAAAGCACAGAAGATAAAAACATAGGCTACGTTCACACTGCAGGTCTTAATGCTCAATTCCGATTTTTTGATCAAATCCAATTTTTTTTGTCTGCTCGTTCACACTACAAATAAAATGCGACAGCAAACGTGCTCTAGTGTGAACGCTCAAAGCGGCCCGCTTGCGCAAAAGAAGATGTCACACACAACGCGCTCTGTTTAGACCAGAGCAACAGTATTGTTTGACTGATGGCCCTTAATATAAAGACTTTACGTTTCCCAATTTTTTGCTTTAAGCTATTTTGTTATTTACATAATAATGTAAATAACCTAATAATTATCGTTATTGCTGTTTTAGAGGAGCGGTGCTTCAAAGGATAGTTGCAGATTTTTGTCAGAATCTGCAGATTAT
>NW_005187620.1:994044-1011981 GCF_000239375.1 Pundamilia nyererei | reverse complement strand
AGAGGAGCGGTGCTTCAAAGGATAGTTGCAGATTTTTGTCAGAATCTGCAGATTATGCAGTACAAATAAAATGGTCACGTTTCTCCAACGTTGTCTTCCCAGCAGTTTCACCGGATGGCCAGGAAGCGTTCGCGATGTCTTATCGGGCGCTTCTCCGGCGCTGATAATTGGCATCTGTCTTGTGTCAGTGACGTAAAAGACGGATTTAATGCGACTTGACCATTCACACAGCAGTCGCTTTCTGAAACATCGGATATGTATCGGATTCAGTACCACATACGAAAGTGACCCAGATCAGATTTGAAAATATCGGATTTGTGCCGTTCACACTGTCATACCATGATCGGATATGGGTCACATAGGGTCAAAAAAATCGGATTTGATGCGCTTTCGCCTGCAGTGTGAACATAGCCATAATATGTATAACAGCATACATGAAACATCATACTGCCTAAAACTAGTTAAACCAGTCTGAATAAATGAGTCTTCAGCTGCTTCTTAAAGCTGGAGGGGGCCACAGTTCTAAAGGATTTATCCCCCCTGGTCTTAAAATGACTTTGTGGGACCATTAATAGTCTTTGACTGGAAGATCTAAGTATCTTACTATATCTCTTTTCTTTTGTGTGGCTGTCTGACTTGTCTCTGATTTGTCTCCATAGGTGGGCTGACAGTAAAGGTCCGCTGGCTTTGGAGTTCTCGAGTTCGGAGGTGAAGAATCTGGTCCGAGCTTTGTTTCAGAATACGGAGAGGAGAGCTGCAGCTTTGGCCAAAATCAAATAGATTCTTGGAAATAAAAAAAAAATCCCAACAAGATACTACAGCACTTTTCCACTGTGGAAATAAGGACTCTTTGCCTTTATTCATTTCTATTTTCTGTTATTTGCATAAAATATAAACATTTACATGTATACAGGCTGAACAGCTCATCACAGAAATGGTTGAGGTGTTGTCACTGGGGATTTATTACTCCCCAGCCCCCTGAGGTGTAACCAGAACCTTGCCCTCCATTGACACATGATGCCGTATTCAGGGTAACTTTGCTGCACTTCATTAATCAAACTTACTGATGTGATTTCAGGAGTTTATTTGTTTGAACCTAAGCGCCTCTAAAGGACCATTATGTTGTGAAAGACCTGCTCTGGACCTTGGACTTAGTATTGCAAATTATCTTGTTCGAGCAGTGAAACTGAATTTTTCCATGTGTGTCTGTGTGTTCTGATATAACTTATCCAAATAAACCAAAACACTCAATTTTTTTCGAGACCTTGTCCAGGCTGTTCTTGATGAATAGAAATGATGAGTGTTCTTGGTGATGGGTCTTGCCATCATACAACTTCACAATGCTCAGTATGCAGAGAATATAGTAGCAGCTTATTTTTTGTAAGTTCCATTCGTTAATTTGATCCCTGTATTGTATTCGGTCGGGTCTGTGTTTCATTTACAGCTGCCACCACTGATAGATGACCTATAAAACAGCCTTAAGTGTCCATGCTTTTGTGGAACTTTTTCCAGCGTCATTTCAACAAATCGCTTTACAAAAGTTAAAGAAAACTGTATACACCCAGGTTTTATTATATTCAAGGCTGATTAAATAGGGTGAGAGTATCTGGGCTGAAATGTTCCAAAAACTGTTGCAGGCTTTTGAATGCACCGTGAATCATATTAGGTTTGTGAAAGCAGACTGTAAGAATGGAAAAACATTGTCAGTGTTTGTGCTCTGAACGATTGAGGGGGAGGAGACAAACAGCTGCATAGCTCCACAGCAGCAGCTCTTCACTCTAAACTCTCTCCTCCTCCATTTGATTACCCCGATGAGCTGAAGGAAGTTACATTATACCAGCAGCAGCGTTCATCTTAAGACATGCTTTGCAGAGGTATGTGGGGTTTTCACGTTTTCAGTAAATAAATCTGAATATGTGAACTCAGTCTATAAGACATTAATACTGTCTTTGCTTTCTTTATCTAAACTTACTCAGTTACTTGTCCTGTATTTTAAGCAATAGAAAACACAGATACACTGTTGTCTGGTATTTATGTAATGCTTGTTTTCACAGGAATCTAAATTAAATTAATTTTTATTCATAATGATACATTTGGATTAATTTGGTTAACTGATTGATTGGATATGGAAAATGTAAAAAAAAAAAAAAGTGAAAATTGAGGGAAACATCAAAGATTACCTGTCAAAACCAACAACAAAAAAACAGTCTAATGTGGGTGAATTATTTTCTGCCAGTACCCTTATTGATTAAACTGCGCTACATATTCTACTTTCCAATGAATATCCTGGAAATAACTCATTAAAAATTTAAAAATACATGCATACTGTACTTGTCGACTTACTTCAGGTTTTCGTTGCCTGGAGTAGCAGTCAGTCTGAGTGCCCCAATCAGGTCAGCTTAGCATAACATGGAATATTTGGCAATGTAATTCTTTTTACTCAAAATATTTTTTGACTAAGTATTAACATATTGTAAATATAGTTACAAAAAACATCACAAGGACTGGTTACATTGAAAATGAAACAAAAAAGGAAGAAAAAAAAGACTAAAACCCATCCACAACAGTTTAACATGTATGGAAATGACTATTGTTTATATAAAACCTCTAAAGTTACAAAGTTGTAGAAGATAATACTAATTGAATATCAATCTGTATTTCCACCATATTTGTTTATACTCTTGCACCTTACAAAATGTCTGGACTGAGTTCATAATTAAGCTTCATATTAAATTATATTGATTGTAACTGGCTATTGTAACACAGTATTTTTTTTATCATTGTTAAACTATATAAACTACTATATTTTATAATAGTTTACTTTTTATTTATAGACTACATCTTATTTGACAATTATCACATATGGCTGATGCTTATTTTTAAAACAAAAATCTTGCTAAGTTTGTTTATATTATCAATACAACACGTGAGATATGCGACACCCTCATCTACAAACAGCTACTAGTTGCTCAAAATCCTTAAGCAACTCTAAAGCATAAATGGGCTAAAAAGATTTAAGATTGTAAGTTGTTATTTGTTTTGGAATGTTTCCTTGTAGTAAAATCCTGTCTCCCTGACTCATGTTGCTTGATAGCTGTAAATGTATTACACAGATGGGGCACACATGTAGTCAAGATGAATTTTGGCCACATCTGGACACTACTTTCTAGATTTAAGCCTTCAGGCAAATACAGTTGGTAATCTTCTCAAATCCTTTGTATTCTTTGGTGTAGTTCAGATTAATTTTAAGGATTAGGACAATCCCTGCATGTGCAACAAGTTGCAGCGGTGACTGATCAGCCCACTTCAGACAGATGAAACCTGCTGTTATGCTGATCTGAATCTGAGGTCACCTCGTGAATCACCTGAATATAAATAGAGGATGACCTGGCAGCATGAATAAGTAAATACATAGTTAAAGAATAAATATATGTTCTTAGTCCTTTTTTTTAGATTATATTGTTTTATGTATTTTAATAATAAAGGCCTGTAAAGCAAGGCCAGCTTTGACTCATAAACCAAGTGCTCAGCCAGACTGAAAAACAGGAAGTTTAGTGCAGAGCTGCAGAGGCATATACAGGAAACCAGACAGAACTAAGTAGGAACTAAGTAACACAGAAGGAGTTGTTTTTATCGAAACTATGTGTGACGTGTAAAGGACCAAAATAACACAAACCATTTTTGGTTTCTAACGCTAGAGATCTGCAAAATGGCTTTGGGCTGTGCATGTCTCTCTCTTCCGGAAGATGATTAAATAAAATAATTATAAATAGTTTGACTGAGTCGTGTTCTCTCTATTCAGTAAAAGGATGACAAGAACCAGATTTATTATTTTGATTGTTGTTTTAAATTAATTTAAATTACTTTAGAATGGAAGTTTGGTTTCAGCCAACAACCATGTCATGTCTGAAGTCACACATATTACCTTTCTTTTTCACTGTGATGCTTGGTTTGGTTTCTGAACGTCTACACGACTAGAGCCATTGGTTTACTCAACCACTCTGTTCTGTGTACACTAACTCTCCCCGACAATAAAGCATGAACTGTGTGCAATGTTGAATCATTGTTGGCCACATCACATCATCCATATCCACATTTTTCTGCAATATTTTTGGAATATTGTGAATATTATGTAATATTTTCTGCAATTTCAGGTTGCAGATAAATTCACTTTGATCCATGATGATCACTAACTGCTCGTCACCCCCACCATCCCAAGAGGGGCCTCAGTGTCCACCTGAGAGTTCCTCTCAGGTGTTCGCTCCAGCTGAGCATGAGGTTCATCAACAGGACGTCATCCAAGAAACTCCTCTAGAATCAGTAGAAGACACCTTGAAATCTCTGCACATGCATCGTAACAAACACTTTAAACGTTTGAGCTCTCAATGGCAATCAACCTTCAGGGGCAACATTGCTCTCTCTCCAACAGAGAAGCGGCACAGTGCTAAGAGCTTCAGGAGGCGCTGCAAGCTGCTGGGAGACGAGCAGCCTCTATGTGTCACTACCAACAATCAGCGCCAGCGTTACGTCACCAAGGACGGCAAGTGCAGGGTTAATCTGGGACACATTAAAGACAAGAGTCGCTTCATTTCAGATATTTTCACCACATTAGTAGATCTTAAATATCTCTGGTTCCTTCTCGTCTTCACTGCCTGTTACATCCTCACATGGATGTCCTTTGGTGCAATCTACTTCTTAGATGCTTGGCTACGTGACGACATTGCACACGCCCATGACTCCCAGTGGCAGGCATGCTTTGAAAATGTGGACAGCTACCTCGCAGCCCTGCTGCTATCTCTGGAGACCCAGAGGACTATTGGGTACGGCACCAGGAGGGTAACAGCTAATTGTCCTGAGGGTGTGGTGCTCCTGATGGTCCAGTCCATCACCGGCTCCATTATCGATGCCGTGATGGTGGGCTGTATGTTCGTTAAAATCTCCCGACCACAGCAGAGGGCCCAGACACTGATCTTCAGCAAACACTGCGTCATCTGCGAGCGTGACGAGAAGCTTTGCTTGCTCTTCCGCATAGGTGACCTTCGAGAGAGCCACATGGTGGACGCCAAGATCCGAGCCAAGCTGATCAAATCCAGGCAGACCAAGGAGGGAGAGTTCATCCCACTGGAGCAGACAGAGATCAATCTGGGCTATGACACTGGAGGAGACAGGCTTCTCCTGGTAGAGCCCCAAACCATTGCCCATATCATCAATGACAGTAGTCCCTTCTGGGAGGTGGGGGCCAAGCGCTTGAAGAGGGAGACACTGGAGATTATCGTTATCCTGGAAGGCATTGTGGAGGCATCAGGTTTGTAGAAATGTGGTGCTTGTGCTGTTTAATATGGATACAGCTACGTTTACAACTTTGCATGTTTGTCATTTTTGAAAAGAGCTAAGTATGTGTGTTATTATTAAACTGGGATTTTATTGCTTGTTGTGATGTTTACTGGTTGTTTTGTGATGTTACAGTAACACGTACAGTAGCATAGATCTTCATAAAGCTGCTTTGTGGTAGTTTTTTGCCGTTGTTTGAGTGGTTGGCAAACTGAAACCGACTAAGAAAAAGGTTACTGTTACTGTTCACCATCTAAAATATTAATAAATTTGTGTTTATAAAAAAAACTTTATTCTTATGGCTCAGAGCTAGCTAAAGTGCATAAATGCACAGAAAAAGATGTGCTTTCATGTAAACTTGCACACAATAAAGTTATGTCCTGATAAAATCTGTTGGATCTTTTTCCAATAAAGTGACCGGTTCCTAACCCGCTGATGCTTTTCTGCAGGTATGACATGCCAGGCAAGGACATCCTACACACAGGATGAGATTCTGTGGGGTCACCGATTTGCTTCGTGCATTTCCCTGGAAAAAGGAGCATTCCTTGTGGACTGCAGTGCGTTTGACAAAACCTTTGAAGTCGAAATGTCTCCACTCAGTGCAAGAAACAGAAGCCATGCAAAGGATGAGGAATCTATATTTTAGAAACTGAAAACAGGTCTTATTTGTGGAAACTAAGAATCTGCAGTTGTAGTAATTTTATCTACTTTCTTGATGTGGAAAGTTAATTATTTTGCTATGTAAGTAGGTGAACCGAGTAATTTTCAATGATCTATTAAATTTTAAAGACAAACATGGCTTTCATACCTCTTTTTGTACACCAGCTGTGACATTCTCTGAAGTAATGACAATCATATTAATGAATATAAATCTCAGGGAGGCCATAATTTCTGTTGTTTTCCTTGTTGTATGTTTTGACATAACATGGTGTCTGATTTATTTCAAATCAAGTAAAATAAAATGTATCCTCTTTTTTTGTTCTTCATCTTTTAGTTGTTCCTTTTAGGGGGCACCATAGTGGATCCTCCATCTCACCCTATCCATAGCATCCTTTTCTGTCACACCAATCCCTATGCATGCATTTTCTCTGTGTGCTTCCTCATTTTCAGCATCCTTTGTCCAATATATCTACTATCCCTTCTTCTGCATTTGTCCAAATCATCTCAGACTTGCCTCTAACTTTGTCTCCAAACTGCTCAGCCCCCCTGATATTCTCATTTCTAATCCTGTCATTCTGCTCACTCCCAATGAAAATGTTTAACATCTTCAGCTGTCTCACTTCCAGTTCAGCCTCCTATCTTTTTCTCAGTGACACCAGCTCCAAGCCATATATCATAGCAGGTCTCACTACCATCTTGTAAATCTTACCCTTTACTCCTGCTGCTATCCTTCTGTCACAAATCACCCCTAACACCGGCCTCCACCTATTCTACCTTGCATGCACTCTTTTTTTCACCTTTCTTGTCCCCTCTCCATTGGTTTGGATGGCTGACCCCGGGTACCTGACCTCATCCAGGCATTCTCTGTTAAACAGTCTGGTCAAAAAGTCCATTGCTCGCTCTACTAGACATCTCCATACCTCTACAGGTTGTTATCTGGACCATCCGGCTTTCCACTTTCATCCTATTCATAGCTGCCCTCAGTTCCTCTTTACTAATGATTCACCAACATTGCTTCATATGTCCTGCTCTCACTGTCACTTGTCTGTGGTCTTGTCTAGGTGAATAGAAGAGTAGCATGGCAAATCTAAATTTAAAGGTCCACCGTTGTTTGGTGATTTTTGAACTGTGCGCTGTTGGACTCAGGCCGGATTATTTGCCCAGGGATTTTACCCATGTAATCTTGGTGGCTGTTTATGTTCCTCCCTCTGCTAACCCCACTGCTGCATTTGACATTAGCACTCTGTCATAGCCCAGTTACAGACTCAGCACCTGAGTGAGGGCAGATCCCATGAGTTGGATTTGTTTTCAACAGATTTGACACTGCAGTAAATGCCCCCCCCCCCCCACTGACCTACCTGTAGTTAGCCTGCAATCCACTGCCAAGCCACTCACTCTCTTTCTCTCTACACATTGCACCATAAAATCTTGAGAAAATCCTGACACCCCTCCCACACCTATCGTTTTCGATCGTGACCAGGTTCAAAGAGAACAGAGAAGACTCCACTCAGGCAAGTCTGCTCGACCCTTGTCCTCAAGGCCTGTGCCCCCAGCTTTGAGGAGTCTTTCATTAACTGTTCATGGTGAATCTGAGCCCGCAGAGTGGAAGATGTCACAGCGGCCCCCGGGATTACAGACCTGTGGCACTGACTTTCCACGTCAGACCCTGGAAAGACTCCTCTCTGACCATTCCCAAACTATTATCAGGATCCCCTTCACAAACTGCATGCTATGTTTACTCCAGTTAACTTTGTCTTTATGTTTTATGGACAACAGATGGAAATTAGCCCTTGGCTATAATCTGGTATGTTTACATTCATGTAATTTTTTTACATTTATGTTCATTAACATGCACTGTCCTAAATAAATTAAATTAATATTAAAATTGAATTGATGATCTGAAACATTTAAGTGTGACCAATATGCAAAAAATAAAAATAATAATCATACATATATTTTACACAAGAGTTTACATTACATTTGTCCAAGGTTCAGCAAAAGGAAGATTAATTTAATGAGCAGTAACACTGGCGGCGTTTTACAGCCCCACCTCGGTAGATGGCGCTAATGCGCGTGAATACAAATATAAATCCAAGAAGTAATGTCGGAAGAACAGCATGATGGGATATGAGAGTCCTCCGGCGGCGCGTTGCCGCCATGTCTCCTAGAGAAAAACATTTATTGCTTCTCTCTGCTCTAGGCCTAGTTATTCTCGCTTTTTATTATATTCCCACTTTTCTTTATGTGACCTTAATTCTTGCAGTTTGTTGTATTGTCTGTTATTATCATAGCGGAGAACCGCTTCCCGCCAGGTTAGGCCCGAATCCTCGGGGTGGGCTAAACGTTCCGGCCGTACTGCGGCGCTGGCTGTGGGGCTGGGAGGCGACCGGCGTCTCGGTACCCGCACGGGGGAGAGCGAAGAGCAGCGGCAACAACAGAGCCGAGCTCCGGGAATCAGAGGGACACTTAAGTCAAAGACTCGCTGAAAGCGGAGTTTATCGAAAGGAATCCTTATCAAGCGAGTCTTTTCTTTTTAGCCCTCGGGATTTTCTCATGGGGAGTTACATCGGGAAACCGGAGAGCCCAACCGCCGACTCGGGGAGGCGGAGAGCCGTGAGAAATCCCCGAGAGCAGCTCCGGGAAAAGCTGGCCAGACCCAACCACGCCGTCTATACTCCAAACAGAAGGCTTTCATTTGCTGGGTATGTTCAGGCTAAAATCAAATCAATCACATCTCGGTTTTACCGGCGTAATACAGCCCGGTCTTTTTGAATGGAGGCGGTTAAGTTGTTGGAATTCAAAAGGTTAAAGGTGCAGCTTGGCGGTTTTTAATGACTAACCTTCGAGTCGTCAGAGCGATCTCTGTAGCTCCACACAGCTATCCAAATGTGCTACACGTTACTGCAACCCTATGCGTATATATCTGTACAGGTTATGTCATGTGCAAGAGTTTCTCATTACAGTAATTTACTACTAATATAGTACCGGCATTTCCAATCTGTGAACAGTTATGACAGAAAACTTGAATTGTTGGCCATATAAATTACTTTAGTACTGAAAAGCATATTTAGCAGGTTTGCTGTATTGGCAATGTAGTAATGTATTTGGAAAGCATTAGACTTTTACCTGACAATCGGATTTATTTCCGCTATCGCCCCAACCATTATAGAGACTGACGAATGGTATTTGACATGAAATATCAGAGACAGGAACACAAGTTCACGTTTTCTGTAATATTAGTGAGTATTATATGTTTGGGTTTTCCCAGAAAAATCTATTATGGCCATTTGTGGGATTACGAAAAGCAGACTTTCAGACCCTTCATTTTGCCTTGGCCTCTAATTGTTCTGTCCTGCAGGGAGACACCGGGAGCAGCGAGCAGGTTCACCATCACACCCCAGCGCCACTACCCCTTGCAGCAGCCGGGTGTCTCGTCAGTGGGAATCCTTCCTCCCGTCAAATGGGACGGTTTCAGAAAGAAAAACATCCTCAGCCCTCGCAATTCCCCGGCTGCCCTCAGCCCTGTCACAGTGAAGATCGCCAGGCCTGACCACAGCTCCCCCAGGTCTCTGTGCGATCTATGCATTACAGTGTTTCAGTCTAGATCATCAGCTTGAGTCAGATCTCTTTAAACTCTAACATAACCTGTTTTAAGAGATTAATGTCAAAACCCTTTTGATAAAACGTTTGTAATGGCTGTTTACCTTTCTTTTGTTTCAGCATGGACCATTTGAGTTATGCCGTTCTCCCCAGAGCGCCTGCCGATCCGTGCTCCAGAGAGAGTGTCCTCAAGGTGCTGAAGGAAAGCCGCAAGAGAGAAGTGGATGACGAGGACAGGAGCTTTACAACTGAGCAGAAAAGCAAAAGAAGGTACGAGGCAGCACATGAATGCTGACAAGCTTTATATTTTTGCCTTTTTATGTAGCTTGGTGACACTTTTTATTTTATTTTTTTGTCTGATAGCTGTAAGGTTATTATAGTAAACTAAAAGGTATAAAAACATTTCAACTGAAATAAATTTAAAAAATAGACTGGGAAAAAAAAGGACTTCCTGTACTCGCACAGCAAACCTAAGACATAAAAAGTATCATGTGTTTTGTTTAAACCTTCTTGGTCTGTAGGTAATGCATAGTGTGGTTATTAGCAAGGCTACAGAAAAACAGCCTGTTGATGCTTTTAGTTGTCTCGGTCTCTTAGCTTTACGGACAGCTGCAAACAGAATGGATGAATAGCTTTTTCCTATTAACACCATTTCCCAGTCCATTTGTGGTGCACTTGGAAAGCTCACTCTTCTAATGTAATGTTCCAACAAAATATACACTCCCACATGGGGCCTTGCATTCTTACGAATGCATATAACATCTGCATTATAATGCTGTATTCATTTTTTCCCTTTTTCCCCCCAATAATTTGAATAGATACAGATCACACGTACAAATGTGGCCTTAAAGTCTTCTATAAATACATTACCGAAGCTCAAATGCAGTTTTGAGTTACTGGATGCCAAGAAAATTGGAAATATCACTAACACTTAACACAGCACATTTTACATAGGTTTTCTCTAGGGCTGGGCTATATCATACCGTTCACGGTAATACCGGTGTAATTTTGGGCAACGATAGGAAAATGAAATATCACGATAGAATATGGGTAAAACACGCGTGCGTAGTGCCTTTGTTTACATACGCACATGGCGACGAGGCAGAATGAGAAGAGCGAAAGTGGATCGTTGAATGAAACGGATGAACCAGAATTGGTTTGTAAAAATGCTGCAACCTAAGTGGTGTGGAACTGGTTTAGCTTTCGTCCGTCAGATACACAAAAAAGCACTATTTTTGGTAGAGCATGTTAGCGGGCCGTCGTCATCACCATGTTGTTTGGAAAATACGGCACACTTAAAATCAATCCTTTGATTTTTCTGAAAATCAGCAGTGCCCCTTATAATCCCGTGTGCCTTGTGTATGAATTCTGGTTGTGTTTACTGACCTCGAAACGATTTTATGTACACAGCGCTCGAAAATCTGTCAAATGTTTTAGTACGACTAAGCTACGAACCCACACCGCTTAATTGATTGTCGGAGCATTACGGCTTTGTTAGGCAGGCGCCTCGCGGAGTGATACGTACTGTGCTTCAACATAATATTACCGTATTGTGTGTGTATAACCTCTTTTTAAGTTTTGTGGATATTAAACATGGTTATGCTGATGATATGTCGGCCAGTTTCCACTGGAAATGCCTTTTTATTAAACTGTCAGCAAGGAATTTGCACTGTTACATTTTTATATAACTTTAATGCACATAAAAAAACAGCTGCTTGTTTAAGTGAAAATACATTGATGGGTTTTTTGCACTAATAAAGTTGTGGAATTGTAAAGTATTTTGTCTAGTGTCAATTATATCATCAGTTATATCGTTATCGCAAATTTTCAAATGTATATCGTGATAAATATTTTTGGTCATATCGCCCTGCTCTAGTTTTCTCTATTGTTATATTTCAAAATAATAAATGGTTGTTGGTTTTTTCCATTTTATTTTTTAATTAATTTTTTACTTCCTAAGACGTAATGACAGCGGTGGAAGTGCACACTCTGCTTTTGAACCCCTTTTGCCCAATGGCACGCCGTCACAGCTGGTTCCTAAGTAAGTTAAACTTTTCATACAGTTAGATCATGTCTTATGAAAGCCTGTGGTGCAGGGTGAAGTATAGTGTGGTGCTACCTGTGCATTAAGAGAAATACTTTCCTTTTCCCAGGCCAGGAAGTCTGAAAAGAGGGATGACCTCACTGACTGAGGAGTCCATTATGAAGAGGTCTCGGACATCCTCAATCAGCTCTGGCAGTGGAGCTCATGCTCCAAGAGGAACCCCGGGCACCAGGAGAAATGCCATCCAGAGTTCCTACAGCTCTTCATTGGGTCTCAACCAGGTAACTCTTCTCTGCTGCATTAAAGGATGCACAGGATTCTAGAGGAAACAGTGGAGCTATGACACTCTAAATCTTGTTTTCCCTTCACAGTGGAAGAAGCCGTCAGCACCCAGCTCCCCTCTGTCCAGCCCTGGATCATCTCGCTGTCAGACTCCAGAGGGCATCTCAAAAAGACCCAGGTGTGTCTCTGCTAGGTTTCTGATCAGTTGTTGACATTTAATCCAGTATTGCGGATTGTAACCTTAAGTTTCATTTCCAGAGAGGACGACACGCAGTCTCCCAGCTCAGCATCCTCTGCAAAGTCAGATCACACGTCTATGGACAACACACTCGTCTCTTGTGAGTGTCATACCTTGAGTAGCTGTGTTGTGTAGGGATTCATCTGTCCTAGAAATGCAGCTCTGTGCAGCAGATTATTTATATTTCTGCAACACTGACTGAAAAGTTCTACTACTAATTAAAAATCCATAGAGCTAATTTGCTGGGAAGTGATCATAGGTAATGCTAGTTAGACTTTATTTACACAAAGTCATTCCTTATCCCAGAAATTCATTCACTTGTACCCTAAAGACCCATTTTCCAAAATGGGGTTTATCTTAGTGGCCCTCTACTGTTAAGTTAACTCTTAAGACTGTTGAAGAATATTATCAGTTTTCAAATGGGTCTCAAACTCATGCGTTTGAACATTATCATTTCAATTGTGCTTAATTCAGATTGCTTCTTTACTTTTAGAGAAATCGATTAGCCAGTTTGACCCCTCATTACTCGGTTTAAGAAAATGGTTTCCAGAAACATCCCAAGAAAGGTTGTTGGGTTTTTTTTTTTTTTTTTCTTGTGGCAAATGTTCATTCATTCAGTGGGTCTGAATGAACGAACAACAAGTTGGGATTTGTGCAGTGTTCAATCTGTGTGCCCCAAAAATTTAACATGAATGCAGTTGATTTAAAAGAAAAAAACCTTCAGAGACATTAAATTGCTTTCTATTTATTGTGCCTTGTATGATGATGTTCCAGTCAAACTGGCTCCATTGCCCAAGGTCCAACTCAATACCTCGTCAGACTCTGGTGGTAGTGGGAAAAGAAAAAGGAAGATTCAACTGGTGTCCAGCAACCGGGATGATCACATTTCTCTGGTAAGGATTACTGCAGTCTCATTAGAAACCTCTGTTCTCGTGCTTAGCCATTACAGTGCTTTTAGTCTCTCTTTGTGCTTCCTTGCAGCCCCCACCTCCTGAACTGGGTTATACAGTTACTGTTAAAGATCTAGATGAGGAGAAAAAGGCTGGTATAAGTAAGATACAGAAGGTCCTGGAGACACCTGGTAAGTTGCATTCAGTTCAATCTGTTAACCCTTCATTCACATGTAAAGATTTAAACACCAGAAAAAATATTTATAGAATAGAAAAGAATAAACCTTTATTATCCCACGGATGAGAAATTTTGTTGTTACACAGCTCTTATAGTAAGGGGAATATAAAATATAAAACAAAGACACAAAGTGGTCGTTTATACATAAGCAACTGAAGTCCGTATATACAGGTAACAATGTACAGAAATGTGTATGGAAAAATCGCATGGAGATATTTATAAAATGTACAGGGATATGTATAAAATGTACATAAAATATATCTATATTACTATAGAGCCATTGTGAAAGAAGTCAATCTACATAAATGTGTTTCAACCAAAATGGAGGAAAAAGCCCTAGCATGTCTGTGACCCTCTTCTTTCTTTTAGCTCCAGAGCCTGAGAAGACTGTCTCCCCCTCAGCCACCACTTCCACCCTGCCTGCCCCCTCTGCTGGCTCTACTGCTACAACTTCCACCACAACCTTGAGCAGCCTTCTGGCAGCTCCCTTGCCCACATCTAGCTCTGCCACCCCAGTCATTAACCTGGATCCCAATCCAGTGAGCAGTGCCGGTACAGTGCCTGCAGCCCCCAACCCACTGCTGGAGGCTTTGAAGAAAGCTAGTGCTCCTTCTCCCACATCCGCTACCAGTGCAAGTTCAGGTACAACTGCTCTTCACTTGATTTAATTTTGACTACCTTTAATTTCTTTGTTCTGTACACTCATGTTTTTTTCCTCCCAATGTGCCCTTAGTGTCTGTATCAACCACACCCGCACAACCCAGTGTTTCAATCCTGAAGGCATCCACAACAGTGGCTTCCCCACAAATCCCTGCAGTCTCCCAGTCCTCCCCTGCGGCTGTGCAGCAGTCCTCCGCCTTTGCTCAGGTCCTGCTGGGTCAGGTCTCCCAGGCTGCCAGCAGCACCCCACCTATGGCAAGCCTATTTGGGGTGGCTAGTCAGGTCAGCGCCTCCTCTGCTTCCTCAACATCTAACTCAACTGCTGTTACTGCAGCCCCAGCCAGCAGCTCTGCATCAGTCAGTAACACCAACCCACTAATGGCTTCAGGCTTTAAGCCCATCTTTGCTGTAACCGCTACCGCCACCACCACTTCAGCTACATCAGCTTCAGAAAGCAAACCACCTGTCCAGAATTTCAAACCCATCTTTGGAGATGCCACTGCGGCTACTGGCTTTGGACAGCCTCCATCCCTTGCAAGTGCAAAGGCAGCCTCTACAATTTCAAGCACAAGCAGTACAGCCTCAGTATTTGGTGGATCAACAAGCAGCAACACAGCTGGCCCATCTCTGTTTTCTGGCTTAACCACCACAACCACCACAGCTGGCACATCCACAGGCTCCCTTCCCACGTCACAGCCTGCTCCACAGCCAGCTATGAAATCCCTCTTTGGAAACTGGAACACAACATCTACAACAAGTACCACCAACTCAGCTTTGAATCAGGCTCAGAATGCTGTCGGCACAATTCAGTTTGGAACTGCTACCACTACTACAGCAGCAGCCACGGCCCCAGCTCCAGGACCTGCTACTGCTTCAACCACAACCTCCAGCCAGGGTACCTTTGCATTTGGTGCCACACAGCCAGATGCTCAGGCTGCCAGCCAGAAAGTATTTACATTTGGCCAGACAGCACCCAATCAGAACACAACCACTGCTTCATTTGGAGGCTTTGCCATGGGCAACACAGTTTCCACTGCTGCTCCTGCTACCACACAGTCAACCTGCAACTTTGGAAAGTCATCTTTTGAAGCCCCAGCAGCTCAGACAACCTTTGGCTCCACAGCAGCAGCGCCAAAGCCATTCACTTTTGGAGGCAGCGGAGCGTCATCCACACCTGCTTCTAACCCTGCCCCAGCTCCTTTCAACTTTGGGGCAACTCCTGCCACCACAGCAGCCACTTTTGGTACCCCAGCTAAACCAGCATTTGGAGCCAGCACTGCTGGTTTTGCTTTCGGTGGCACTGCCGCTCCCTCAGCTGCACCCTCAGCTCCACCAAGTTTCGGTGCAGCAACCCAGGCTCAGAGCTCCTCCACACCCACCTTCGGATTTGGCAGTGCAGCTCCTCAGCCGGCTCCCTCTGGACCAGCTCAGCCAGCATCCGGTGGATTTAACTTTGGCTCTGGAATGCCGTGCCCTCAGTTTGGAACACCAGTTTCCAATAATCCTGCACCACAGATGGGAAGCTTCAACTTTGGGGCTGCTGCTACAGACAAACCAGCTTTTGGTAAGGAATTAAGACTGTTGTTGTTTTGCTTGTTTATGTCTTAAGCCCACCTGTAGAGCGGTTCAAGCAATGAATGTAATGTTGGCTAGCTATTTCTTTTGGCTGTTCCCTTGCTTGAAAGGGTTTTTATCACACCAGACATTTGATTTGGCACAGATTTTACTCCGGGTGACCTTTTTGTGTCTCCTCCTGGTCTCAAGCCAGGGATCTTTCTCGTGTTAGGCAAAGATGTTAACCACTACACTAATTTTGTCTGTTGCGAATATCTTAAAATAATTTTAGTTTTGATTACCAGTAAATGATAGTAAATTAATTGAAATGATTGGTATGTGAAACATAACCAGTAGTTGAATTAACGGGTCTCAGTAGTGGGGAGGGTGGGCTGCATTTTTGTTTGTTTACATCGCTGTATGGTTGCACTTATGTGTGAGTGCTGGTTTCCTACTGTGCCACACACTGACAGAAAGATTTCTGTGGTTAGGTTACTATGTTGGTCTATCAGAGTTTTAGGTGTTGGGTGTTTGAAGTTGCATGCTGTTTTCCCTGCAGGAACGTCAACACCATCTTTTGGCCAGAGTGCTGCTGGAGGTCCAATTCCCTTTGGAAGTCCTGGAACTGCACTCCAAGGCTTCAATGCTGTTCAGTTTGGTGAGGCATCAATTTTCTTTTTCTCTCTCTTTTTTTTAATTTTTTAATTTTTTAAAAGAGGTGATGCCCAGCTGGGGCTTTAGTAGGGATGTGTGGCTAGATGTTTAAACGATGGTTGCTCTCAAGGAGCTGTAACCCAGTGATTTAAACAAATTAGTCTTCTGATTTTATTTAGTGAGAGTGCAGCACCATCACAAAGTTTTATTGATAAATTTGTTAAATTATTCTATACCTCTTCTGTTGGTAATAGGATGCTACACTGTAGCATTGTGCATTGTAATGTAGTGGGATTTAGCCTGTTTATCTACTGCTGTGAGGCCGAAGTGGAAACATGTGGGTTCTGTTATTAAAGGTGGGCTTGAGGCAAGTTTATGGGAATTTTTATTGGAGCCAAATACTTAAAAGCATGTTGCCTCACTATAAGAATTCCTTGTCAGACCTGATATTGATACTAATTTAGATGAAATTAAGAGGCAGTTTTGAAGTTTGAAAATTTCATGCCACTGTTAAGAACTGTATACTTTGTAGCAGAAATTGTTACATATCCATATTTTTAATTTTGTTTAGGATCTCCAGCAACTCCTTCCTTCTCAATCGGAGCTGGATCGAAAACATCCGGAGCACGGCAGAGGCTGCAGGCGAGGCGACAACACAACAGGAAGAAGTAGCCTGCCACGTCGTTCCAACAACGCATTCGGAGGACTCCAGCTGTTGCTGCTATGGCTAACCTGGCTAACATTGCTCTGTTCTAAGCCCAACATCCCACCCCATCAGGCTACCACCATGCCCTCTGCTTCCTCCCTCTCCTCCTCCAGTGGGTTGTGCTGGCCCGAAGTTTGCAGACGAGTTAGAAAGAGCACATTAGCCTACTGAGTCCATGACCCAGTGAGGGAATGCAGCAGTAAGGAGAGAGAAACCACAATGATGTACTATACTTGAAAGAGAAAAGACTATTTGATAGATGCTGAACATAAGCATATCCAAAATTCTTTTTCCTTTTACCATACACGGACACTCCCATTGGTTCGTCTTAAGGAGAAAGTTGAGTCGAGCTAAAGGTGGAGCTGCGGCTCAGACATTTATTTTTTTACGTGAAACGCTCGCTGGTTTGTATGTTACCTGGATATTTGAATACATTCTCTGACTGAGTCTGAATGGGATGAAATGCACAGTCAATTCAGATAAGGTACACAACACTGCAGTGTAAATGTAAAGTTTGCATTTAAATTATTTTTTTAATTGGCTCTCTGACCCTGTAAATGAATAATGTGTTTCTGCACTTAAAAGGGTGACTTAGTAAATGTCTTAACGTAGTTTGTGCAGACCCTTGTGTTCTTGTTTCGTACTCTTTGTCATTGCAAGCATTCCCAGAGTCCTCCTGTGGATGGCCTTTTTTGATAGTGATTGCCAACTGATTGAATTAGCAGGTCAGTATGTGAGTAGGATGAGTACTCGACTAGCGCTGACAAACCAAAGCCAACTCTTCAGCTTGTTCCCTGTGAAAAGAATCTTGAGATGAGAGTGTGCTTGTGTGTGTGTTTGTTGTGCCAGACTACCTCTCTTTGCGCCCAGGCACTGAATCCTTGTTAATTCACTGAAACGTAACAAATCTGCTAGAATCAGTTACATTTTACCTTCAGCCTACCTGCTGTTAATGCACATGTAACTGTGATAAATGGTGAGTTTTTAAATATCTGCACAGCAACACATTATCCCCACTTCAGAAATGTCACTGCTACCTTATGTCAGATTTACTAAAATTACAGTCTGTTCTATTGGATC
>NW_005187620.1:974746-993689 GCF_000239375.1 Pundamilia nyererei | reverse complement strand
TACTTCATACTGTGTATTAGCAGTATGCTGTTTTTGTAGTGGATATACAAGTATTGATTAGTAATGTTGCAGGAAGTTAAAGAGGACCTGTTATGATTGTTCTTATTTTCTGTCATGTGTATATACTGTTACAATAGTGGATCCTCATATTAAACTTGGCCAGAGTTTTGAGTAATTTGTTCACTTTATGAACAAGTAAACCCTGTCAGGCGTCAAACTTCTCCAAACGCACAGTTTCTGATAGTTTTTTTTTTTTTTTTTCTTCTACTACTTCTGGTTGTATGATGTTCATGAGAGGAGTAATCCTTAACACCTCTCTTTGTGAGGGGCATCCAATCAGAAGAGCCCCTTAAAGAGGGGTTTGCTACACATGGTGGATGAACAGCAGAGCAAGAAGGGAAAGTGATTCTTTATGGAGTCTGGATTTTTTTTTTTTCTCCAAGCTTCTGTGGGTTTCTCTTCTGAATTCTGGTTTCTCCCCTGCCAAAAACATGAAACACATTGGAAAAATGTTTTGTTAATGACACGCTGCTTACAGCACAAGAATGTCAAGAATTGATATCCAACATACTCTGAGAGATCTAAGTAGTGTTTTACTGGGCACTGTGTCTACGAGTTAGTCCCAATAAATTTAAGTGATTTAATTTCAAGAAAGCTGGAGTTGAAATCAGATTCAATATAACGTTAGACTAGATACAAGTCCAAACTTCTTTTTCTTCTCAGAAAATAATCACAATGCATATTTGGAAGTATTACCACTTGCCACGGAACAGTAAATGGCTACTTTCCTGAAGAATACATGCTTTTACTTTAAATATTTCAGGTATACTTGATGCAAATATCTACATCACATTTATTTAGGCTTGTAGACATGGTCAAAATGAAGTTCAACTGAGCATGGGGATGGGTAATTTAAGAAACTTTGAAAGGTGAAAATGCCTGACAACTTTGAACTGATCCAAAAACTCATTTAATTACTTGTTATAAACACAGGAATGCAGAGGAGCATCTCTGAATGCACAGCATGTTAAACCTTGAAGTAGGTGAGCTAAAGCAGCAGATACCCCACAATCAGTGCCACTCCTGTCAGCTCAGAAAAGGACACAGAGGATACTCTTCACGCGGGATCGCAGAAGATGGACAGTAAAAAACTGGAAAAAATTTGCCTGGTCTGGTGAGTCTTGATTTTTGCAGCAATATTCAGATGGTAGGATATAAATTTTGGTGTAAACATCATGGAAGCATGGCTCCAACTTTTTTCCTGAAAAGTTTTCAAACATTCCACACACGCCAGTCCGCTAGGGGGCATTAGAGACGGTTTGATACCCGGATTGTGCTGTATTCATGACTACACGCAGAACAGGAAATGTGAAAATTGTGGCAGTTACGATAGGTAACGCCATTAAAACTAAGAAAAAAACGAAAACGAATCATCTAAGAGATTAAGTTGTCTTTTAACGTCATGTTAAAATCATGCAAGCCAAACTGAATGGAAACGGAATGTTTATACATTTAAAATAAACTGTATATGTTTCACGGAAATGTTTGGGGACGGGGGATTCTCATATTTACTATTTGCAGTCGTAAACTGAACGCAGCCTTAGATGAAGCGTGCTATTAGGACGCATGCGCGGTGCCCCAGTCGTGCGGGGTTAGTTTAGGAGACGTTAGCGTTGCAAAATACGTGGCAGAAAGGTGTCAACATGGAGATAGCTGCTCTGGCCGCGTTAACTTTGTTACTGGGTGCACTGGTTATTCTGGTTGCGTTAGCGGTGGGCAGACGGAAAGAAGAAATAAGAGAGGAAACGGAGCAGGCAGCGGAGTTTGCCGGTAAGAGCCACTCAGGCTAACGTAACTCTAGCTAGCTGGAGAAGGGGGAGACTGTGGAGAAGGCGGCAAGTCAGTCATACTGCATTCATTCATTCACTCACTTACTCAGTAATCGGTTCATTCAACAAAAGAGCTCCGTGCCAACGATATTAACACGAACTCAGAGCTAGAAGTACAAGCTACGGTAACTTTTGAGTGGCTGTCACTGTCACATTAACAGACCAATGGGTGCACTGCTTTCTGTCGAGTCACTGCCTGTTTTTTAACGCTTCATTGATGACAAAGGTTCCAATCGGTATCTGTAGCACGTAACATTAGTTAATGACAACACTCCTGTACATGTAAATGGTAAATGGCTTGTATTTGTATAGCGCTTTACTTAGTCCCTAAGGACCCCAAAGCGCTTTACAGCGTAAAGTAGAATAGCTCACTGTATAAAGATAGTACTTAAAAGTTATAAAACAGAGGAAGGTTAGCACATTCATCTGATGTTGAGTCTGTTTAATTTAACTATGTTTGAAGAAGAATTTACATTAAATTAAATTTTGGACTAATAAAGACGTAGTTAGACTATTATTTTTTCTCCAGGTAATAGGATTCAAAGTTTATAATTGAATAATAATACAGTAATAATCCTGGGCATAATTTTTATAACCTTGGAGTTAATCACTTTAATAGTAACTTATTATAGTTTTGTGTTGTCTAAATAGGTTTTGTTTGTGTCATGATACCAAGGATTGGGAAATTACACATCAATTATCTTTTAGCTGTTTGTTAATGCTTCATAACACCCAGATCATGTTCAGAAATAGCATAACCAATGGTTTATTCTAAAATGAAATGTGTGGAAATAAAACTTTTTTTAATGTTCTTAGCCTTTTCCTTATGACTGGGCTTTGACATACATGCTAATGTGCAGGCTTGTTGAAGAAGACTGCTTATAAAAGTTAGATACACTTATATTGTTAGTAAAATTACAGAAGACCAACCACACAAACCACACAACTTAATTAAATAATGATAATAGAAAAACTTATAATAAAAAGTAAAGAAATAAAATGGAAACCTAAAAAACAAAATGAGTACGTGTATTTTGTTTATATTTATGTTAGAAATTGTGCAAAATTACAAATTCCATATGATATGTTATTATCTGTATAATGCTAAACATATAGCATTATAAATGGACTGGTTCTGTTTTGTAAGTGCTTTGTACTACAAGACTTATTAACACAAGCACTTTTTTCCTGTGCCTAACTACTTACTACCTAATATTTATGCTCTATGAGCCCATTGGAGAGCAACTTGGGGTTCACTATCTTCCCCAAGGATACTTTGGCATGCAGACTGAGGCAGCCAGTGATCAAAGCAGCAAAGCTCCAATTAGTAGAACTGCTTATTCTCCTGATATACAGCCATCTGAGTAATAGTTTGTATATATCCTTTTAAAATAGTCTTAGTGGGCATCAATGGTCATGTTTTTCCTGTGTGTCTTCCAGCTGAAGCCAGTGCTGTGAAGGGTTCCCAATCCAAGAAGCAGAAGCAGGAGAAGCAGCGTGGCCGCAAGGATAAACCTACACAACACACTTTCAGCCATCCGCTGCTGGCAGCCTCTCTGAAGGTAAACTGAAACAATCATCAAACACACACATTGTAAAAGCCTCAGAGGACAAGGAAGAGTTTTCATAAGAGACCGGAGTTTGGTTTGTTTTAAGTCACTGTAGGTTATGCGAGTTAAAAGCCTTGCTTTTGTTTTGGTCTAGATGCCGCTCAGCTCAGTGAGCTGTTCTGAAATAATTTAACAAGGTTTCACTTGCACCCTCTCCATAGGCATTTTTCTGCATGTGTGTATTTGTTTCCATGTGCCTTTTAGGGCCACAGTGGAAATGTGACGTGCCTCGATTTTAGCAGTAACGGGAAGTACCTGGCGTCCTGTGCTGACGACCGCACTGTTCGGATCTGGAGCACCAAGGACTTCCTGGACCGCGAGCACAAGTGTCTGAGAGCCAATGTGGAGCTGGATCACGCTACGCTGGTCCGGTTTAGCCCTGACTCCAGGTCTTTAACTACACTTACTGACATAAAGCATTTCTTCTCTTTCCTAAGGAAAGTGAATTGTACACAAGAGCTAGTGTAAGTTTAACATAAACCAGGTCAAAGAGGTTTACAAAAGACTTGTGAAGTAACTTGTTTGATGATCTGAAACATGTAAGCATGTAAAATATGAAGAAAAGTAATCAGTAAGTGGACCAATACCTTTTCAAAGTATTATACACAACCAGAGTTATGGTGAGGTAATCTTCAGAAAATCTTCACTGATTTTCTCCTTTTCTCTACAGGGCGTTTATCACCTGGTTGGCCAACGGAGACTGCATACGAATCTTCAAAATGACAAAGAAGGATGACGGCTCCATGAGCTTCAAAGCTGCTCCCGAGGATTTCCCACAGAAGCACAAGGCCACCATCCTCAACATTGGCATCGCAGAGACAGGTACAGAATGCCGAAATAACTTAAAAGTTTTTACTTATAGTATCGGCTAGTAACGCAGTTAACACAGCTGGGTTTGTTTTTATCACCAGCTGGGTTTTTGAAAGTGGGTGAAACCATTTGTGGTTTAGTATTTAACAATCAGTAAATTCATTTCAATGTTTCTTTTATTCATCTGCTCCATCTCTTTGATTATTTGTCCAGTCTTTGGGTTAGTCAGCCTCTTGACAGCCTAACTGTTTTAAGAAAAAAATCGACCCACCAACAAACAACAAAAGTTGACTCTAGTTTCACATGAGAAATAAAGCTGTCAAAAAAGGGAATATCTGTTAAAACCTTATTTATTGATTTATTGATTTTTCAGTATTTGTCACCAGTTTATGGGGCTGATATTGTGTTTGTCACCCACAGGCAAGTTTATCATGAGTGCCTCCACCGACACCTGTATCAACATCTGGGACCTGAAAGGAGAGGTGCTGGCCTCTATCAACACGAACCAGATAACCAATTCTTATGCTGCCATCTCCCCATGTGGCAGGTCAGTCCCACTCCTTATTTACTGCACAGCTTACACTTGAAAGCTTAGAAATGATATACATCTACTCTGTAAGTTTATTGTTTTACTGTTTCATGACATTAAAACAGAAAAAGTGTCTATAAGCGATGTTTTACAGTAAGAGCTGTAGGTTCTTCTGCTTTAAACTGTTGTTGAGAAAAGTAAAGGTCTGAAAAGTAATTTTCCCACATGTAAGATGATTTCTTCATATTGTTTTTACTTTTAAATTCCATTCAGTAAAATAAAAATCGAAATAAAAATAAGTGTTTGAATTGCGTGTCACTCTTTGGGAGCTCTGATCCTGCTTCATCTATTCGCTCAGGTTTGTCGCGTCCTGCGGCTTCACTCCTGATGTGAAGGTGTGGGAGGTTTGCTTCGGCAAAGGAGGAGACTTCAGAGAGGTGGTGCGAGCCTTTGACCTGAAGGGCCACTCAGCTGGAGTCCACGCATTTGCCTTTTCCAACGACTCTCGCAGGTAATACGCTGCAATATTTGAGATGGAAAATAAATGGTTGTTTATAAGCTGAGACAACATAAAATGGCATATAAACGTTAAAGTGAAAGTAAAGAAGCCTGCTGTGTTAAGCAGTAATGCTTTCTTTTCATTTTTCAGGATGGTGAGCGTCTCCAAAGACGGCACGTGGAAGCTATGGAACACGGACGTGGAGTACAAAAAGCAGCAGGATCCCTACCTCCTGAAAACCGTTCCCTGCAGCTCGTCTGAAGGCAGCCGGGTGGCCTTGTCTCCAGATGGCCGGGTGGTGGCCGTCAGCGATGGCTGCAACGTGGCCATGTACGATGCTGCCAGCGGAAAGCTGGAGGAGGAGATGCACGGCGTCCACAGCGTGGAGATCACGGACCTTAGGTTTGACATTAACGGACGCTTCTTGGTGTGCAGTGGCGACAAGGCTATCCGAGTGTTTCACAATGCTCCGGGCTACCGGGCTGCCATCAAAGACATGCAGGACATGCTGAGGAAGGCTCAGAACGAGGCCATGAAGCAGAGACTGCAGCAGCAGATCAAAGAGGCTCAGAGTGCCTTGGACGCTGTGCTCGCTGCCCCCTCCAACTAAACAGAAATAACGGGAAATCACACTCTGAATGTGACAGTGTCAGACTCTGCTAATCATTTGTTTGCATAGTCACCTCTGCCTCTTAATGATCTGGACTGTGAAGATGAGATTTGCATGCAGTTTAATAAAAGGTATCTTTTTATGGAAGTGCTTCGTTTGATTTGAGACATTTGGACTTCTGAGTGTGATGTGCTGTGATTGTGTTTGATTTGTCATAGTTTGTGAAATTGGTCTCATAGTTCTTCAGAGTCACTATGTGGAAAAAGGAACAGATTAACAGTCCCTTTAACATCTAATGGCCACTGTCGGTTTGGGTGCTTCATTTCCAAGTCCAGGTGTTGTCTGTGCTGACTCACTGTGAAACTTTGAACACAAACTAATGTTAATGTCCACCTTTGCTTTTCCTACTGTGGTAGGTCAAAATTTCTGCTGTGAAAAAAGTTAAAAGTGTAATATTTTCCCAGAGGGTGGCGCTGCAGTAAAATTCCTTTTCTGCTTATTACAGCCAAAGTAAATCTTTGGAAATCTCCTCTTTGAAATCCTTAAAGCTTTATCTAATGGCATTGCTATTGAGAGTTAAAAATTAGGCCTCAGTTGACACCTGTGCACTCTCACATGGGTGTACAATTCAGTGCAAATACCATAAGAGGATTTGACTTCAGAGCAGAACGTAAATTGTGAGGTGCCTTTTAAGTACAACTAACTGAAAGAAGTGTGAGCAAGATGTCCGGCATCTTGAAAACACAGGTGAAACCACCTCTTCGGATCTGTCAGAGTGATAAAAATAGCCTTCAAAGTCACTGAAACTGGGGAAGAAAAACTAGCTTATTCCTCAGTCCATCCTAGCAGCCCACTGAAGGTGTATTTGATCCTCACAAACAGAGTTGTAGCGGGGAAGTCTGGAGCGTCCTATAATCCCCAGAAAGTTAAAGCATATCAAAATAATCCTCAGGATTTGCAGAATTTGTAACTTGTTTTGAATAAAGGCATATATTTGATTACAGTGTGCTTGTGTATGAGGATTTGGGTATAAAATAAGGCCTTAAGTATCTTAATTCAATTGTGCAGTCTGGATTAATTTTTGTAGCTTTAATAGAAGACATTCTGAATCTCTGTGCCCTTTTTGGTATTTTTTTAAGACTGTCAGAATGAATATTTTGTAAAACAACACCAAAAAAATAAATAATATTCCCTTAAACAACATTAATCAGTTATTTTCCAGTCTTTCAGACCAAGACATGGGCCTGTTATATTAATCAGAAAAACGGGGTGATCCAGTGTAATGTGTGGCTTGAGTAGTTTATATAAAAAATTATAAGTCATTTATAGGTTGGAGAACAGATTCAGAATACTTTATTGATCCCAGAGGGAAATTGTTTTGTTACTCACACTGAAAATATAAATATGAAAGATTGAAAATATAAAGTGAATTTTTTATATTCAAACAAAGGCACACAAAGTGCAATGTTAAATTAAAATAAAATGTTCCAATTCTAGTGAAAATGTAATGGATGGACAAATCAAGGCAAATCAAATGAAAAAAGTCACCATTTATTTTAACCATTTGGATGAAATAAATCTTAAAACAAGGCTCATGGTAACAAAAACATGTTTTATGATATTAATTAAATGTAATTCAATAAATAAATGCATTGATACATTTTTATTATTTATTATTATTCGAATATGTGGCTATATATGCTCATTTTCTAACAACTCTTTTAACAATATTATATTATATTATATTATATTATATTATATTATATTATTCCCTTCTGTGACTCGCTCAATAAAGTTTTTTTCTTCTTAAAAAAAACATGGCTGGTAAGTTGACCCGGATGTAGTTTCCGTGAGTGAGGCACGTGTTCCCCCTGCAGCAGCATGAGTTGAGGTGGTGGTGGCATTTGGAACAGATGTCTGTAGAGATGGTGGAGCTCTCAGTGAAGGCGGCGGAACCGCTCCGGCCCGCCGGTAACCTGCAGCAGAACCGGGTCTTCCTCGACTTCTTCTGGGACCTGGCCAAACCGGATCAAGAGGTCCGACTGAAGGCGGTGGAAAACCTGATACAGTACCTAAAAACCAACAACAAGGTGAGGCAGACTGCGATCGGTGTCACTGAGAGACGGAGCGTGGTCCCGCTGCACATGTACTCCTCAGACGTTTTCCACTAGTAGTTTTAGAAGTAGTAGTTGTACACATAGTGTCGTATGGAGAGGTGGGAGATGTTTTCATATGTAACTGATTATATGACTGGATATCATACAGGATATCATTGACACACTGAAGTATTTCAAGTATCAAGAATTTAAATACTCATATAACAGTTTCAGGCCTATATTATTAACATAAGGCACTATTACCGTAACTACCTACTTTATCAAAACTTGTTAAAATACCTTGTATACAGTATAAGAATCAAAACATTAAATAAAATTACTTAAAAATATAGTAAACCTTTTCTTACCGTACTGCAAGCAGAAATACTGTAAAGCACAGTAAAGTATTTTACTGTCAAGGGTCAAGGATGAAGGATAAAGAGTGCACTTATAAAAATGTCTGAGTTTAGTATGTAGTATTTCTTGTATAAGTATATTCCAGTATATATATGATTCCACACAGTGTTTAAAGTGTCTGTAGTTTCAAAGTTTTAAATCATCTTTCTTCATGTTTTGCAGGAGGATGAGTTGGAATACACCTTTAAAAGGCTGGTGGATGGACTGGCTCACACACGGGAGACTGCGAGACCTGGGTTCAGCCTCGCTCTGGGGCAGGTGAGTGGAGTTTATCCCCATCTATCTTTGTCTGCAGCCCTGCCTCTGCGCACACATCCACAGCTTCAGCCACATCTCTTTGTTTCAGGGTTGGGGGTAATAAACACAGACTTATACACACCTTTTTTTTTGGCACATTTTTGTACGTACAAAAGTGTCACTATAAGCTTTGTATAGCAATAGGTTATGGCATCAGCATGTACACATATACCTAATAAAGTGGTCAAGATGTGTTGCCGTTACTCTTCATTAAAGAGCAAATTCAAAAGTCTAAGGAGTAGATGTGATCATGTTAAAAGCTAACCAGTCAGCTGTAAAGCCCAGCTTTATATTCATCTTAAATTAGGGTGGTAGCCAGAAGTTTCCAGGGTGTCATTATTTTTATTTATTTATTTTTAGAAAGAGGGGCAATACATATTAATGAACATTTTAACAAATGTAAATATGCCAGATTATAGCCTTGGGCTAATTTCCATCTGCAGACCCTCTGGCAGGTTGGTGTTAAACACAAGTTAGTAAAAACATACAGAGACACTATTTTACAGGTCATGTGACAAGGACAAAAACAGTGATCACATTATACTAGAACAAACAATGACAAGGAGAGTGGACACAGAGGACAGTATAGATGACAATAACGGAAACACATCAATTATATTACGTACACTGGAATTTGTTTTTCCCCCTTGTCAAACATGGACATACCTCCTGAATGAATCATCCTTTGCTTTCTGTCTAGCATGGGCAGTCTCCTTTTATTTGTGTATCACCTTCTGTACAGCGTCATGCAATTTAAAGTGCTAGTTTTGCCTTATTTTAAGATGAGTATTGAACTGAATATATTGGTCCTAATGTGGGTTTTGGAGTGTGTACAAATGCTGTTTTGCTGCTAGTGTTAGGAAAGTGCTCTATAATAACTGAGCTAAGCAGTAAAGTTTCCCTTATTTTTAGGTTTTGAGTGCCTTTGAAGATGTCTCCCTGCAGAGTATACTCAACAGAATCAAAGAAAAGCACAACTTGCAAGGAGCTAAAAAGGTGAGTTTTGGGTGTTTGGTCTCTTTTAGCACCAAAATCGATGAATGCAATCTTTGAACTTGTTTCATCTTTTGTCTTTCAGAAATTTTCCAGAAATGCTATGTTTGGAAACTTGTTTGGTGTTCTTGCCCTTCATCAGTCCAACCGCCTCTCTAAGGTAAGTTTTCTCACATTTTTAGCATACTTGGAAAAAATTTTGCTGCATTAAAGAGGAGAATGTGCCTGAGACAATATACTGAGGATGCCTGCAAATATTTAAGGGATACCAATCGTGTCATCATCATCACTTTCAGATCTTTGTGCGGTTGTAAATTTCACGAAAGATTTAAGATCCAGGTGACAGAGGAGATCCAGGACAGCTGATGCTCTGTCAAATACGTTGTGGTCTCTGAGCTCTCTGTCTTGTTTCTGTGCAGGAGCCGCAGGTGGTGTTGGGATGTGTGCAGCTCCTGCAGAGCCTCAGTCAGCACAAACAACACCTGAAGGACCTACCCGCCAAGACCATGATGGACATCCTCGCTGAGGTGACAGCTGCAGCCTAGTTACTGCTACAAAAATAGTGTTTTTCAACTATTTTCAGGGGTTTTCTGACTCTAGTGTATGTCATCCTGTCCATCAGGTCCCTGAGGAGGTGTTTGAGGAGGTCCTCATGGGAGCCCTGCAGACTGACCTGGAATCTGCTTTCAGGACTCCGGAGCAGCTGCAGCTGCTGCTGGTAGCTCTGCAGCGCTTCCCACAAACCCTCAAACCCAAGAAACTGAAGAAGTTGCTGGGCTCCTCCACCATCATCAACGCTGACAACATACCCAAGTAAGAAGCTTTCACAAACACGCACATCTTCTGCTGCTGATCTGAATGTTCATTTTAGCTTACACTGCTCTGTGCTGGCTACACTACTGTAAGTGCATCCTATAATTATGCACCACTTTCCCCTTCTGGGTCTGCTAATCAGCAGCTTCTGACTGAACTGTCTAATCTGATGTCTGGCAGAATAACAGAAGTGTTGAAGACGGCAGCCCACGCTGTGAAGAAGGAGCGCATCCTCCCAGCAGTGGTCCTGGACCTCCTGAAGCTCTCTCTGAAGGAAGACAGCTTTGAGCTCTTCTGGAATAAAGCCATCACTGATGGCATGTTAAAGGAACAGCCGGGGCCAACTCAGTGAGTCCTGTCAGCTTTAGAGGGAGCCTGCAGCCCGTTGAACAGTTAGCCCTTTAAAATGAAGTAATTAAATATTGTTATGCTCACTGGAAATGGTTTTATCAGATGTGAACTAACTGTGGTAGACAACTGAGTGCTGAAACAGCACTTTTTTAATACCACTGACTTCGTTATCCTGTATCAGACGTAAGTGCAGACATCTTCATGTCAGGAATTTAGCATGAAAATTAATAACTCAGCAGTTTGTGTTGATTTTAAAGTCAAACTTGGAGCAGGAGGGTGTAGGATTTAATCTGCAACAGCAAATCTGACACTATATTGTCGCTGTGTTTAGTGCTCACTTTGCTGCTTTGCTTTAGTAACACTTGACAGAGGTGGAGAGAGAGCACACCTGTTTCTGCAGGATTTACTCTTCTTTTTTCTTTGATTTGTCCTGTTTATTATGTCATTGTGCTCAGCCCTTCTGCTGCTTTCCCATCTGTGTCCAGTTACATGAGCTTCCGTCTGCTGGGCAGCACCCTCCCTCTGCTGTCCGCAGCCCAGCTGAAGGACGTCTTGTCTGGAGAGGTGATGATGAACTATGGGGAACACGTAGTGTCTGCTCAGGTCAGTGCCACCGTCTAGACTTGACTATAAAGAACAGCTTCCACTCTTCAATGTCATCTAATGGGACGAGCTAATAAAATCTGCACACTAGAGGAGATTGCTTGCAATGCTTTCTGCTACAAGACCTGCTAAAATGAGCCTAGTGTTACTATACTTGTAGTAATTTGTGTAGTAAAATGTGCCATGCCTATAATTCATAAAGTGAACATTTCCCAGCAAATGACCTAAAGTCTTTCACCAAACACAGAGGTCATGTGATCATTTTACTTTAGTTGACACCAAGCAGCAATATCACTGGTTTGTAAAGCACTGTAGCACTTCCAGCTTGTTGATGAGGGTTTCTTTCCTGCAGAATCAGTGCCAAGTCACCATGTTAAAGCTGTGCTCACACATATTAAAGCTAATGTAGGTCCGCTTCCATCTTTTCTCACTCTTAGAAACCGGACCGCTTCAAGCTGGCCCCTGAGATGGACGTCTTTGTGTCGGACTTCTTGGAAGGCTGTCGGGACTCAGACAAACAGCTGGCAGTGATGGTGGGTTTCTCCTCCCTCACCAACAGAGGCTACCCCGTGGTGCCGTCGGTGTGGAAGGTGGTGCAGCACCTTCAGCCTGCAGCTCTGCAGGGCTATGTGGAATGGCTTAAGGACATATTCCTGCAGCCTCAGCTGGACAAGCTGCTGGACATCAGTACTCACAAGAAGAAGGACAGCAAGGGAGGACAAGATCAGTGAGTGCATCTGCTGTTGTTTTTGCTAGATCGTGCAGAGAATGTGTGCTGAACAGGGCAAAAGAGGCACGGAAAGTGGATGAATGCAACTTGTTGATTATCTTTCCTCAGGAAGGAGGAATCTGTATTCCGCCTGAGGAAGTGGATTGTTTCCCGGCTCGCCTCCATCATTGACAACCACCAGGTGAAGAAGCAAGAGGATCTCATCATGGATGTGGCCAGGTAAGACTTGTTTGAGCGCTGTGAAGTACTTTGTTTGATGAAGAGGAGGTTATTCACTAGTGTTTCTTTGTTTTTGTTTTTTTTCCCCAGGTTTGTCTTTTTCCATGCTTTCTTCAGCGCCAAGAAGGCCTCGGCCGACATCTCGGAGACAAAGACGAAGCTTTCTGTTCCAATCGACGATAAAACCAGAGCCGTGCTCGTTAATTCTTTCTTCGGGTGAGAATTGACATTTTCTCTGCAGCTTTTAAATATCACCCGCTGATGGCTGTATTTTATTTCTCTGATCTTTTTCTTCAAGAAAAATTGAGCTGTCATTCAGCTGTCTTCTGTTTTTCCGCTACCCAGACTTCTCCTGTCCATGCACCACATGCCGCTCACTGAGGACGCAACCGAAGGCGCAGCTGTCAGCCAAAAGCGGGTTCTGGGTGTGACGGCTGACGGCACCATGTGGATCTACCACCTGGTTCAGTACGCGCAAGCCCTGCTTAACCAGCCAAAACACGTCCAGAGCAGCCAGCCCTTCAGCCCTGAGCAGAGACAAGCCTGGGACAGGTAGGGAAGCTGGAATATGATGTAATCTTTACATTTAAAGGAGTTTTGCTTATTCACCTGTGCCATTTTTGATTTGTTTTCTTCCAGCATGCTGGAGTCTGTGGCAAACCTGAAGAAGAAGGCAAAGAAAAGCCAAACAGCAGAGAGCAGTGCGTTCCAGCAGCTCTTCCTATTGGTCGGCATGCACCTCTTCAAGGTACAGCATCCATCAGCTTGTTTACAGTTGGTTATTTGTACACATTAAACCTAAATTAGCTGAATAAGAGCAGCGTAGTAACACTTTTCTTCCCAAAGGCCCCTGAGGAGCTGCTGGACATCATGAAAGACCTGCAGAGCTGTATGGAGAAGGCTCAGGAGAAGAAGGCCAAAAAGAAAAAGAAAAAAGAAGGTCAGGCCTTGTGATTAAAAAGCAGCAGCATCACGAAGCACATCTCTTTTCATATATATAAAGAAATGCTTGAGCATTTTTGGCAATGCCAGGAGTTATGAGAAGGTCAACATTGTTTTCATGTCTGTGCTTACCGTCCCACTGCTTCCTACACTCGTAGCAGCAGGACACAGACAACCTCGCTATGCCCAAACTTTTGAAATATGCCTCACAGAAAATGAAAGTGAGCAGAACAACCTAGAAATCCAAACATATTTTAGCATCATATTTGACGGTCTGTAAGCTGTACCTTTTTTTTTTAAGGTAAGACTGAACTTCCGTATTTAAGTATCAGTAATTACTCCCGTTTTTGATCAAATTAACCAACTAAATTAATTCATAGTCACTATAGAAATGTCCATGCAGTTGGTGGAGACCAAAAGCGAAGCTAAAAGCAGATTATTCGGCATAATTTTGTTCACCTTCTGCAGAATTTCTTAATAATCGGCTTATTCCAATTAAAATTAAAAGAATTTTGTGTTCTTAGCTTATTGTGCTTTCTCTTAGGAAGCCAGAGAATGAATAAGCGAGTGCTGCTTTTAAGTGTATGAATGTGTTGGATGTTTTGAAATGCAGCCACAGAACAGGAGGAGCCCGAGTGGGTGGAGGTGATGGTGGACATCTTGTTGTCGCTGCTCTCCCAGCAGAGCAGACATATCAGACAGGTGTGCAAGACGGTCTTCTCCTCCATCTGCCCCCACGTTACTGCAGCCGCCCTCACCGCCATCTTAGATGTAAGTAACACATACGGGGTCATTATCGGGATTCCCTGTAGACACTCGTGAAATTAACATAAGTCAGGTTATCAGTGTAATGTAACTTTAACCAGAGCCTTTTATTAGTTAAGTTTTTTTTCTGTTCTTCTTTCATCACATGACCTAAATATGGCCACTTTTTGTCATGTGACAAAGATACACCAAGAGTGCTGTGGGGTTTCTGCATTTTTCAGGGTTTCCTGATGACACTTTTGGTTCATTCCACATTAACTGAGCAAATGCTTCCAATCTGACCATCTCCAATTCCCCTGAAAAAAAACTTTCCAGGGTGGTGATACACATCTTAATAGGAAAACTGCCAGATTGCAGCTTTCTACTGTTATTAGTTTGCTCATAAAACCCCCAAATCAAAACATGTGTTTGCGATGAAGTTAGTGTGTTTTCAATCCTTTTCTATGGAACCATTTTCAAACAGCTATTTAACTGTAGCTATTTATTTATGTAATAGCTACGTAGAGAACTAGATAAGCAATGTTATTCTAATTTTAGGCCAGATATCTATTTTTGGCTTTGATTACACAGACCTGAAGAAGTAAAGCCATGGAGCAAATTTATTTTATACCTTTATAAACACAACAGATTTCTGGTATTGGACGCTTTTTGTTTACGATTGTTTTGCACCTGTGCTATTGACCTGTGGAGGCTTTGGTTGCAGGTAAACAGTCTGTGTGAAGAGTAATGTGTTGGTTAGCCACGGCAATTTTTTTATTTTTATTTTTTGTAAAATCTGTCTAAAATAATGAGTTTCCTGCTTAATTTTGCCAAACAGCCAAAAAAGGAATGCATTGTGATTTCCGCACAAAGTCGGTGTTATTTGTAACAACAACATTTTGTGTAGGTTTTAGACCCAGAGAAGGATGACGAAGAGGACGCCGCTGTGGTTGTCGAAGATGACTCAAACGCAACACAAAAGAAGAAAACAAACGAGGAGGATGACGAGGAAGATGATGAGGAGATGGAGGTCAGTTGTTGTCAAACGTATTTTCTGTTATCAACCTTTTTCTGTCTTATGCACTGAATTCTACTCAAACATAAATTATTTATCTTTCACATGCCGATTGTTTCTATCTTTACGGTTACAGTTTATTCTTTTAGACACAAAACATTGTTTATTTTAGTTATTCAGTTGTTTTGTTTTTTGTTTTGTTTTTTTTCAGGATGACAAATCTGATGAATCTGATGATGATGATGATGATGATGATGACGACGACGAGGATGACGACTCTGAAGATGAAGCAATGGAGGAGGAGGAAGGAGAAGATGAGAAGATGGACGAGGAACCAGTGGACCAGAACTTCCGCATGGAGCTCATGAAGGTCCTCCAGCAGAAGAATGCTCTGGTGGGTGGTCAGGCTTTTCAGCTTGTCCGCTCTGATTTCAAATGAACTTTTAATACAAGGAGCCCACTAAGGCCGAGCAGAGGCTCATCACAGCAGCAGTGTTCATTAGGATTCACCAAAGTGTTCTGTGTAAAGACACAGTGGTCATTAAGTGCATTAATCTTTGTCATCCTGGGAGCAAATTTTATGTGCGTAAATAGAAAACGTGACCAAAATTTAAATTTCACAGCCGTTAAGTCAGCATCGTCCACAGTGCCGGCATGAAATCTTCAAAAAAGCAAAATCCTGCAAATTAATATTCATCATACATCTTGTCATTAGTCCACCTCTCTCTTCATTAGAGATTAGGATGACGAGATTGTATTCCTCAGCACCACATTTTGGGCTGTATTTTGTAATGCCATCGTCATCCTTTAGCCTAAAGCAGGAAGATAGAATTGCAACAGAACGTCACCAGTAACTTGTTTAACAGCTAATTTTTAGAAAGATGCAATAAAAACTGAGCAAGTATTCTGTATTTTGTCTGCTGTTTAAGCTCTTTTAGCCCGACTTCAGTTGCAGCATAACTGCAAGCCTCTTTGCAACCCTCCTCCCTCCCAGTTCCATTTATTAATTTTACTACATGTGTTTGAAGCTCAGCTAGAATAATTTAAGTTTAGGTGGAGCCTAACAGAAGATGTTTCACCTCAGAGACCTCAGGCTAGAGCTATAATTCAGTGCTTCAATGTCAAAGTAACACAGTTGTACTTCATATTCAGGCCACAGTGGAGGATGCCAGCAGTGATGAAGATCTGGATGATGAAGCCATGATGGAGCTGGATAAGAGTCTGTCAGCACTGTTCTCAGAGCAGAAGAAAAAGCTCCAGGCCAAGAAGGATGAGAAGACAAAACTACAAAAGGAGAAGACGCTGGTCAGAGAGTTTAAGATCAAGGTAGCTTAAGCTCAGTCCTGTCAAACACATCTTTATCCCAGCACAGCATGACACTAAGAGGAGAGACGGCGAGAAGTAAAATACAGACCTTTCTCATCCCATTGTTTTGCTCTTGTAGGTGTTGGACCTGATTGAAGTGTTTGTGGCGCGGCAGGCTGGCAGCCCTCTCGTCCTCGGCTTGGTTGAGCCTCTGCTCGCCATTATCGAGCGAGGAATGAGCTCTGGCAGTGACCAGCAGGAGCAGGACTTCCTGCGCCGGACAGCAGACATATTTAGGTAAACACATGTGAGCTGTGGACTGAGCTGACTGTTAGTGTCATAATTAATTTTAAATGTTTGGTGTTGCGATTTATGTCTCATGTTTAATTTGAAATGTTCACATCAGCGTTTTTATCCACTGGAGATCAACTACAAAACACTTTTGCTTGTATTACTTCATTTTATTTATTGCAATTTGTAAAATTTCAAGTTCAAAGCTGGTGATTTGAGTGTATTTGGAGAAACTGAGAGACAATTTATAAATCCATAGATGGCAGGAATTTCAGAGGATAATAGCTTCTGTTCTTTCAACAGTGGCTATTGCTGCTTTTGAACGTTTAGTTTCTCTAACTGTATTAGATCTCTGACGTGGGCAGAGCAAATCAGTTTGGAGGAACAATTTTACAATAACAGACTTTATGAACATCAGTGGGGTAAATTTCAATTTAATCTGCTGAATTAGACAAAACAGATTTTCTCAAATTAATAAAATTTACTTTATTGCTCTGGGGTTTCAGATGGCTTCCAAACCCACCACCACACACAGAATTAATAGGGTGTGTATACATCCACTTCTTACCCTACCCTGCTAAGTAGTAGGTTGAAGGTTTCAGGTACCCAGCTTGTATCTAAAAGACAAGGTGATACATTTTAACAAGGCCCCAGCTCATGTCTTTGAATCTAAGTACTAAGTTCAGGTCAGTCAGGGTTTCAGCCCTCTGTGTGTTTGTCTTTGAACCCTGTTCTGAACTGACATGGCTGCTCGAGCCCTCCTGCAAAACTGCAGTTACAGCACTCATTGGATTGACCAATACTCAGATGGGAAAGTTCAAGGAACAAAGTGATCTAAGGAGATATGTGGATTTACAGAAGTTGGGTAGGTCTTCTGGAGCCTTTTTTTAAACTGTAGATTTCAAGATCATTAGCTCAAACAACTGTATGTAAGTACAAGTTATTCTTATGTTTCACCAATTTGCCAACGTATGGAAGAAGATCCAAACTGCATCATCCTCAGAAGAGAGGAAATTGGTTAGGATGTTCAGGAACGACCCAGGAAATGTTTTATGGTCAGATGAGATAAAGATCGAGCTGTTTGGCCACAATGACAAGAGATATCTTTGGAGGAGTAAAGGTGAGGCTTTAGAAATCTACCACTGTACCAAGCATGGTGTAGGTAAAGTCATGCTCTGTGGCTGTTTTGCTGCCAGTGTTACTGGAATGGTGGAGTAATGAAGGAGGACTAGCGGTACCTTAAAATTCAGTTTCACCTCAAATGAACAGCTGGGTTGAAACTCGAACACATTTGTGTGTTCCAACAAGGCAGTGCACCCAAAAACACATTAAAACTGGTTTTGGAATAAATAAAGCAGGCTAACATTAAGTTTCTCGAACAGCCTTCACTGGTTTTGTCAACTCGGCCACAAAGCCAGGAAACCGACAAAGGTGCATGTGGTTGATGCGCACCTCTCATCAAAGGGACATTGAACCACATATTTCTGGGTGTATGTATACGTTTGACCAAATTAATCATATTAAATTCAAATTCCCTGTTGTTTTCGAAGTCATTAAAGATGTAGGCTGCACAATCATCTGAATAAAAAATAAAAACAGTTCAAAGGGGAAAAAATTGCCATAACGTTCATGCCCATGACGAGTACGTGTAAACTTCTGACCACAACTGTAAGTCAGATAAGCTGTTAAGAAAGTGGATGAATGGATGAGTAATGACAGCTTCCCCTGAGGTCCTCCTGAGTGTTTGATGTCTCTGTTTTTATAGGAACCACCTGTGCAGGTCCAAGGTTTACTGCAGGACTGCCGGTGACAGACAGGGGGAGCTCCATGACCTGCTGGAGAAGCTGGTCACCAAATCCCAGAAGCTGTCTGACTCCTCAGTCTCCCTTTACTACTTCAGGTACAGCAGTGATGTTTTTTTACGGAGCTGAAGAGAAGATGATGTGACACTACCGTATTTCTAAATGTGTGAGAAGAGTTATTTTTGCCTTAAGTGTGTTGTTTTCTCCCTGCAGTGCTTCTCTGTATGTGGTGAAAGTGCTGCGAGGAGCCCCTCCTGCTGAGACCACAGAGGAGCAGGCCGACGTATGTTCACACACAAGTACACAGACACACACACTAATTTCAGCCATCATGTTTAGCTGCTCGCAGGGGGTTGCCTGTCTAGATCAGAATGTGTA